>NW_027020496.1:7500-10000 GCF_036884655.1 Musa acuminata AAA Group
ATACGAAAGCCCCATCCAGCCCTGTGCCACCCGGGGGGTTCCAGGGTGCTGAGATGGCTGACATTTTGCTCCGCTCACGACGGTCACCGCGCCACACAAGAACAGCCCAAAAACAGGCCAAAACAGCCCAAAAACGGGCCAAAACTGGCCATTTTTGGCTGCGCGAGCGAGCGGCGAGCGGCGAACAGCGAGCGAAGCGAGAGGCAGCACCGTCCCTGCTATACGAAAGCCCCATCCAGCCCTGTGCCACCCGGGGGGTTCCAGGGTGCTGAGATGGCTGACGTTTTGCTCCGCTCACGACGGTCACCGCACCACGCAAGAACAGGCCAAAAACTGGCCAAAACAGCCCAAAAACGGGCCAAAACTGGCCATTTTTGGCTGCGCGAGCGAGCGGCGAGCGGCGAACAGCGAGCGAAGCGAGAGGCAGCACCGTCCCTGCTATACGAAAGCCCCATCCAGCCCTGTGCCACCCGGGGGGTTCCAGGGTGCTGAGATGGCTGACGTTTTGCTCCGCTCTCGACGGTCACCGCGCAATGCAAGAACAGGCCAAAAACTGGCCAAAACGGCCCAAAAACGGGCCAAAACTGGCCATTTTTGGCTGCGCGAGCGGCGAGCGGCGGACAGCGAGCGAAGCGAGAGGCAGCACCGTCCCTGCTATACGAAAGCCCCATCCAGCCCTGTGCCACCCGGGGGGTTCCAGGGTGCTGAGATGGCTGACGTTTTGCTCCGCTCTCGACGGTCACCGCGCAATGCAAGAACAGGCCAAAAACTGGCCAAAACGGCCCAAAAACGGGCCAAAACTGGCCATTTTTGGCTGCGCGAGCGAGCGGCGAGCGGCGGACAGCGAGCGAAGCGAGAGGCAGCACCGTCCCTGCTATACGAAAGCCCCATCCAGCCCTGTGCCACCCGGGGGGTTCCAGGGTGCTGAGATGGCTGACGTTTTGCTCCGCTCTCGACGGTCACCGCGCAATGCAAGAACAGGCCAAAAACTGGCCAAAACGGCCCAAAAACGGGCCAAAACTGGCCATTTTTGGCTGCACGAGCGAGCGGCGAGCGGCGGACAGCGAGCGAAGCGAGAGGCAGCACCGTCCCTGCTATACGAAAGCCCCATCCAGCCCTGTGCCACCCGGGGGGTTCCAGGGTGCTGAGATGGCTGACGTTTTGCTCCGCTCTCGACGGTCACCGCGCAATGCAAGAACAGGCCAAAAACTGGCCAAAACGGCCCAAAAACGGGCCAAAACTGGCCATTTTTGGCTGCACGAGCGAGCGGCGAGCGGCGGACAGCGAGCGAAGCGAGAGGCAGCACCGTCCCTGCTATACGAAAGCCCCATCCAGCCCTGTGCCACCCGGGGGGTTCCAGGGTGCTGAGATGGCTGACGTTTTGCTCCGCTCTCGACGGTCACCGCGCAATGCAAGAACAGGCCAAAAACTGGCCAAAACGGCCCAAAAACGGGCCAAAACTGGCCATTTTTGGCTGCACGAGCGAGCGGCGAGCGGCGGACAGCGAGCGAAGCGAGAGGCAGCACCGTCCCTGCTATACGAAAGCCCCATCCAGCCCTGTGCCACCCGGGGGGTTCCAGGGTGCTGAGATGGCTGACGTTTTGCTCCGCTCTCGACGGTCACCGCGCAATGCAAGAACAGGCCAAAAACTGGCCAAAACGGCCCAAAAACGGGCCAAAACTGGCCATTTTTGGCTGCACGAGCGAGCGGCGAGCGGCGGACAGCGAGCGAAGCGAGAGGCAGCACCGTCCCTGCTATACGAAAGCCCCATCCAGCCCTGTGCCACCCGGGGGGTTCCAGGGTGCTGAGATGGCTGACGTTTTGCTCCGCTCTCGACGGTCACCGCGCAATGCAAGAACAGGCCAAAAACTGGCCAAAACGGCCCAAAAACGGGCCAAAACTGGCCATTTTTGGCTGCGCGAGCGAGCGGCGAGCGGCGGACAGCGAGCGAAGCGAGAGGCAGCACCGTCCCTGCTATATACGAAAGCCCCATCCAGCCCTGTGCCACCCGGGGGGTTCCAGGGTGCTGAGATGGCTGACGTTTTGCTCCGCTCACGACGGTCACCGCACCACGCAAGAACGGACCATAAACAGGCCAAAACAGCCCAAAAACGGGCCAAAACTGGTCAATTTTGGCTGCGCGAGCGAGCGGCGAGCGGCGAACAGCGAGCGAAGCGTGAGGCAGCACCGTCCCTGCTATACGAAAGCCCCATCCAGCCCTGTGCCACCCGGGGGGTTCCAGGGTGCTGAGATGGCTGACGTTTTGCTCCGCTCACGACGGTCACCGCGCCATGCAAGAACGGACCAAAAACAGGCCAAAACAGCCCAAAAACGGGCCAAAACTGGCCATTTTTGGCTGAGCGAGCGAGCGGTGAGCGGCGAACAGCGAGCGAAGCGAGAGGCAGCACCGTCCCTGCTATACGAAAGCCCCATCCAGCCCTGTGCCACCCGGGGGGTTCCAGGGTGCTGAGATGGCTGACGTTTTGCTCCGCTCACGACG
>NW_027020496.1:20000-27500 GCF_036884655.1 Musa acuminata AAA Group
AAGAACAGGCCAAAAACTGGCCAAAACGGCCCAAAAACGGGCCAAAACTGGCCATTTTTGGCTGCACGAGCGAGCGGCGAGCGGCGGACAGCGAGCGAAGCGAGAGGCAGCACCGTCCCTGCTATACGAAAGCCCCATCCAGCCCTGTGCCACCCGGGGGGTTCCAGGGTGCTGAGATGGCTGACGTTTTGCTCCGCTCTCGACGGTCACCGCGCAATGCAAGAACAGGCCAAAAACTGGCCAAAACGGCCCAAAAACGGGCCAAAACTGGCCATTTTTGGCTGCACGAGCGAGCGGCGAGCGGCGGACAGCGAGCGAAGCGAGAGGCAGCACCGTCCCTGCTATACGAAAGCCCCATCCAGCCCTGTGCCACCCGGGGGGTTCCAGGGTGCTGAGATGGCTGACGTTTTGCTCCGCTCTCGACGGTCACCGCGCAATGCAAGAACAGGCCAAAAACTGGCCAAAACGGCCCAAAAACGGGCCAAAACTGGCCATTTTTGGCTGCACGAGCGAGCGGCGAGCGGCGGACAGCGAGCGAAGCGAGAGGCAGCACCGTCCCTGCTATACGAAAGCCTCATCCAGCCCTGTGCCACCCGGGGGGTTCCAGGGTGCTGAGATGGCTGACGTTTTGCTCCGCTCTCGACGGTCACCGCGCAATGCAAGAACAGGCCAAAAACTGGCCAAAACGGCCCAAAAACGGGCCAAAACTGGCCATTTTTGGCTGCGCGAGCGAGCGGCGAGCGGCGGACAGCGAGCGAAGCGAGAGGCAGCACCGTCCCTGCTATATACGAAAGCCCCATCCAGCCCTGTGCCACCCTGTCACGAACGGTCGTCGCGCACCCGCAACAACTTCGTTCAACGAACCGTTCGTCGCTCACACCCGCATGTACAGCTGCTTAACAGCATGTTTTCCCATGGTTTTGGGTCATTTTGCTTGTAAATATGTAAGTTCGAACAAGCTGCAGCGTTGCAAAGCGATCGCTCACCGAACCGAGCAAAACAGCCCCAAAACAGCCCAAAACGGCTTCGTTTTCGCGTGCCGCGGGAGGTGAGCGGAGTGCTGCCTCCGCTCACCAAAATGTCAGCCATCTCAGCACCCAGGAACCCCCCGGGTGGCACATGGCTGGATGGGGCTTCGGTTATATACCGGGCGTTGAACACTCTTTCGCAAGTTCGTACGTGACCTTTACGGGAACTTGGTGTTGCGTCCGGGACCAGGTGAGCGGCTGTTTGTGGGCTTGCAGCTGTTCGTTCATCCTTGAAAGCCTTGTTTTTCCCCCTCTCCCTCTTTTCTCTTGTGCACACAAGGTGTTCGACGAATTGCTTGTAAAGCTTTCCTTTTCGCGAGACTTCGGGACGTGTCCGTTGCTCGTTCTTTCGATCTAACTCTCTTTCTCTTTTACAGGTCCTTCGGGACCTGCGAGAGGTTACAAAGTGGGCTGATCCTTGCGGAGCAAGATCGCAAGGGCGAAGCGCGACTTAGGCAAGGCAAAGCTAAGTTCGCGTCTTTGCCGCACGGGTGACTCGCGACTTAGGCAACGCAAGCTAAGTTCGCGTCTTTGGCCGCAAGGGTGCCGCACGCCTTAGGCACTTCCAGCTAAGGTCGTGACATTGTGGTATCAGAGCCGGCAAGCTCTTCGATCGAACAGCGAACGAACTTCGCAACTTCGCCATGGCAAAGCATCGTGGCGAATCAAGCAAGACGGGGCAGGCCGGACCCTTGCCCCAAGCAGCCGCAGGTGGGCTGCATGTGCACACTCGCTCTCATGCTGTTGGAGCCGCTCATGAGGATCGCGGCAGCGAACAGGATGAGCGAGAAGTTGGCAACTCTCCGCGAGCGGAGGAAGCGCAATCTGGTGCGCTAACTGGGAAAAAGAGTCATAAGGAGAGACTCACGACGGCGGAAACCCGCCTG
The DNA here is from genome assembly GCF_036884655.1 of Musa acuminata AAA Group. Taxonomy (NCBI): domain Eukaryota; kingdom Viridiplantae; phylum Streptophyta; class Magnoliopsida; order Zingiberales; family Musaceae; genus Musa; species Musa acuminata. The sequence continues at coordinate 21,916 of NW_027020496.1, forward strand.
GATGTTCTTGAAGCGAGCATGGAGGAACTCTACCATGGCCAACAAAGACTTGTTGGGGTAGAGAGCTCGCAAGAGGAAGCGGAGTCCAGGATCGACAAGGTCGAGGCCCTAGTCGACCGACTGTCCGATGACACCAAGGACTCCGTGCAGCACTTACAAGATGTTGTGGCGGAACTCACGGCGAAGGTGGCTATGCTCACAAGAACGCTAAATGCGGGAGGAGGCAACACCCGCGTTGCACCGCCACAAAACTTGAGGGCACCTGAGCCCCATGGATACGGAGGGGCCAGAGATGCCAAGGAGCTCGAGAACTTTCTGTTCGACATGGAACAATACTTCCGAGCTACGAGACCCGATTCTGAAGATACCAAAGTTTCAATAGCAACAATGTATCTGAACGGAGATGCGAAACTTTGGTGGCGAACTCGTTGGGAGGAAATCCAACAAGGTCGGTGTCGAGTCGACACATGGGAAGACTTGAAGCGGGAGTTGAGAACTCAGTTCCTACCGGAGAACACAGAGTTCGTCGCAAGAAGGAAGTTGAGACAACTCCGCCAAAGTACCACCATCCGAGACTATGTAAAGCAGTTTTCTGCACTGATGCTGGACATACAGGACATGTCCGAGAAGGACAAGTTGTTCAGTTTCCTTGATGGTCTGAAACCATGGGCTCAGCAAGAGCTGAATCGAAGGAATGTTACCGACGTGGTCGGGGCAATTGCAGCTGCAGAAAGGCTCACCGACTTCGTTTCCTCTGAAGACCCAGCGAGAAGGAAACAATCTTCAAGCAATCGCCCTCAAAAACATTCTCGAGGGAAGGAGCTCGGGGGCGAACAGAAGAAGAAGAGCTCCCACAAAGGGCCGAACCCAAAAGGCAAGGCCTCAAAACCTGGAGGATGCTTCTTGTGCGGAGGACCGCACATGGTAAGGGAGTGCCCACAGAAGCAGGCACTCAACGCGTTGACAGCTTCCATCCACCCTCCCCGATCGGACAAGGGCAAAACCGTTGCCCTTAGCTCAAGCAGTTCTGAATCCAGCAGCGACGATGAAGAGTCGCAAGGACCCCGAATGGGAGCAATGCGTTTGTTGAACGCTATGCGGGGTCAAGTGGGGGAGAACATGAAGACGAAGGCACAAAAAGCAGGAAGTAGTGAACTGATGTATGTGGACATCAAGCTGAATGGCCAAACGACCCGTGCAATGGTGGACACGGGCGCTACCCACAACTTCATAGCCGATCGTGAAGCACAGCGACTTGGGTTGACATTGGAGAAGAGCCCAAGCCGAATGAAAGCAGTGAACTCGGAGGCCAGGCGAATCTCCGGATTGGCGAAGGGAGTTCCCATCAGAATCGGGACTTGGAGCGGAACCACCAACATGATGGCCGTGCCACTAGACGACTTCCAAGTGATCCTTGGAATGGAGTTTATGCACGCGGCGAAGTTGGTGCCGATGCCATTCTTGAATTCCCTATGTATGATGGGAGGCGATGACCCCTGTGTGGTGCCCGTCTCTCGGAGAGGAACCAAGGAGCCCCAACATATTTCGGCATTACAATTGAAGAAAGGGGTGCGAAAGGGCGAACTAACATTCGTGGCTGCTATGAAGCTAGAGCCACTCAATGAAGAAGCCATTCAAGAACCTGCTGTGGTGGCCAACGTCCTGAAGGAGTTCAAAGACGTTATGCCACCTGAGTTGCCGAAGACTCTTCCGCCACGCAGAGGCGTGGATCACAGTATTGAGCTGGAGCCAGGAGTGAAGCCTCCAGCGAGACCACCCTATCGCATGGCCCCGCCAGAGTTGGCAGAACTCAGAAAGCAGTTAGGTGAACTGCTAAGCGGTGGTCTCATCCGCAGCTCAAAAGCACCTTTCGGAGCTCCAGTTCTCTTTCAGAAGAAACAAGATGGGAGCCTCCGATTATGCGTCGACTACCGAGCCCTCAACAAAGTAACAGTGAAGAACAAGTATCCCATCCCGCTCATCGCGGACTTGTTCGACCAATTGGGCAAGGCGAAGTATTTCTCAAAACTCGACCTTCGGTCGGGGTATTGGCAGGTGCGCATTGCTGAAGGCGACGAAGCAAAGACTACATGTGTGACCAGATATGGAGCGTTTGAGTTCTTGGTGATGCCTTTCGGCTTAACCAACGCTCCGGCAACATTCTGTACTCTCATGAACCAGCTATTCAAGGAGTATTTGGATAAGTTCGTGGTCGTCTACTTGGACGACATCGTCGTTTACAGCCAAACGCTCGAGGAGCACGTCAAGCACCTTCGGACGATTTTCAAGGTTCTCAGGGAGAACACTTTGTTCGTAAAAAGGGAGAAATGCTACTTTGCTCAGACTGAGATCCTGTTCTTGGGGCACCGAATCGGTGATGGCTCCATCCGGATGGACAAGTCGAAGGTGCAAGCAGTTGCGGAATGGCGAACTCCAAAGAAGGTGCCAGAGTTGAGATCCTTCCTTGGTTTCGTCAACTACTACCGACGCTTCATTGCTGGATATTCGAAGCGGGCAACCCCACTGACGGAGTTGCTGAAGAAGGAGCAGCCTTGGAAGTGGTCTGACAAATGTGAGATAGCATTCCAAGATCTGAAGGCTGCTGTTCTGGAAGAACCAGTGCTCAAATTGCCAAACTATGGAGAGCCCTTTGAAGTCCATACAGATGCTTCGGACTTTGCTATTGGTGGAGTACTCATGCAAGAAGGTCATCCGGTGGCCTACGAGAGCCGTAAACTCAACGAGACCGAGAGGCGGTATCCAGTGCATGAGAAGGAGATGACAGCGGTGATCCACTGCCTACGAGTTTGGCGACACTACCTCCTTGGGTCGCGATTTGTGCTGAGGACAGACAACATCGCCTTGAGTTATTTCCAAACTCAGAAGAAGCTCTCCCCAAAGCAAGCACGGTGGCAGGACTTCCTGGCTGAATTTGATATGGCAATGGAATATAAGCCCGGGAAGGCGAATGTCGTGGCCGATGCGCTGAGTCGGAAGGTGGAGTGCGTGAATGCTGCACAACTGGAGGGCAGAGGCCAAGCAAGTCAGTTACACTCAACCTTCCTTTCCCGAATCAGAGATGGACTGTATAGTGATCCCCAGGCAGTTATCCTGATGCAGCTCATCAAAGAAGGCAAAGCACGACGATTTTGGGTCCAGGAGGGACTTGTTTACACAAAAGGGAATAGGGTTTATGTTCCCCGAGTGGACAATCTAAGGCGTGAACTCTTGAAAGAGTGTCACGATTCCCTTTGGGCTGGACACCCCGGCATTCACAGAACGTTGGCTCTCGTGGAGAGGGCCTTCTACTGGCCAAAAATGGGGATTGATGTGGAGGAGTATGTTCGAACATGCCTTACTTGCCAACAAGACAAGGTGGAGCAGCGGAAGCCGGTGGGACTTTTGGAGCCGTTGCCCGTACCAGAAAGGCCTTGGGAGAGCATTTCCTTAGACTTCATATCAAGCTTGCCACCTGTAGGGGGACTTGGATCGATACTTGTGGTGGTCGATCGGTTTTCAAAGTATGCAACTTTCATTGCTGCTCCCCTACACTGTTCAGCTGAAGAGGCGGCCAGACTGATGATGAAGGGTGTAGTGAAGTATTGGGGAGTCCCACACAATATCATTAGTGATCGAGACGCTCGGTTTCTGGGACGGTTCTGGACCGAGCTATTCAAATTGTTGGGATCAAAGTTATACTTCTCTACAAGCCTCCACCCCCAGACGGATGGTCAGACTGAAAGAATAAATTCGCTCTTAGAGCAGTATCTCCGGCACTATGTGAGTGCCAATCAACGAGATTGGGTGAAGCTGTTGGACATCGCCCAATTCTCCTACAACTTGCAGCGGAGCTCTGCATCCAACAAGAGCCCCTTCGAAATTATCACAGGACAACAACCGTCGACTCCGCACACTATGGCTATTGGGTATACTGGGAGTAGTCCATCAGCCTACCATTTCGCAAAGGAGTGGCATCGGAATGCCGATATTGCGCGGGCTTACTTGGAGAAGGCGGCAAAACGGATGAAGAAGTGGGCAGACTTGGGAAGGCGACCACAGGAGTTCAAAGTTGGCGATTTGGTGTTGGTAAAGCTCCAACCAGCATCACTCCAATTCTTCAGGAAAAGAGTCCACAAAGGATTGGTGCGTAAGTATGAAGGGCCCTTCCCAATTATCAGCAGGGTAGGCAATGTTTCTTACAAGTTGCAGCTGCCGGCGTGGTTCAAAATTCACAACGTTCTTCACGCCAGCAACCTAAAGGCCTACCATTCAGATCCGCAAGATGCTTCTCGAAGTGTTCCAACTCGGCTACCTCCCATCACAGCCTCCTACGAGAAGCGAGTGGAAACCATTTTGGCGGATCGCAAGATAAAGCTACCCAACGGAGCGGAGCAAACAGAGTACTTGGTGAAGTGGCGAAAGCTTCCCCGAACTGAAGCCAGTTGGGAGTCTGAAGACGCCCTGCGACATGAAGAAGACGTCATCAACAACTACCAACAAGCGTCGACGAGGGCGTCGACAGTTTAAGTGGGGGAGAATGTCACGAACGGTCGTCGCGCACCCGCAACAACTTCGTTCAACGAACCGTTCGTCGCTCACACCCGCATGTACAGCTGCTTAACAGCATGTTTTCCCATGGTTTTGGGTCATTTTGCTTGTAAATATGTAAGTTCGAACAAGCTGCAGCGTTGCAAAGCGATCGCTCACCGAACCGAGCAAAACAGCCCCAAAACAGCCCAAAACGGCTTCGTTTTCGCGTGCCGCGGGAGGTGAGCGGAGTGCTGCCTCCGCTCACCAAAATGTCAGCCATCTCAGCACCCAGGAACCCCCCGGGTGGCACATGGCTGGATGGGGCTTCGGTTATATACCGGGCGTTGAACACTCTTTCGCAAGTTCGTACGTGACCTTTACGGGAACTTGGTGTTGCGTCCGGGACCAGGTGAGCGGCTGTTTGTGGGCTTGCAGCTGTTCGTTCATCCTTGAAAGCCTTGTTTTTCCCCCTCTCCCTCTTTTCTCTTGTGCACACAAGGTGTTCGACGAATTGCTTGTAAAGCTTTCCTTTTCGCGAGACTTCGGGACGTGTCCGTTGCTCGTTCTTTCGATCTAACTCTCTTTCTCTTTTACAGGTCCTTCGGGACCTGCGAGAGGTTACAAAGTGGGCTGATCCTTGCGGAGCAAGATCGCAAGGGCGAAGCGCGACTTAGGCAAGGCAAAGCTAAGTTCGCGTCTTTGCCGCACGGGTGACTCGCGACTTAGGCAACGCAAGCTAAGGTGAGCGACGAACGGTTCGTTGAACGAAGTTGTTGCGGGTGCGCGACGACCGTTCGTGACAACCCGGGGGGTTCCAGGGTGCTGAGATGGCTGACGTTTTGCTCCGCTCACGACGGTCACCGCACCACGCAAGAACGGACCATAAACAGGCCAAAACAGCCCAAAAACGGGCCAAAACTGGTCATTTTTGGCTGCGCGAGCGAGCGGCGAGCGGCGAACAGCGAGCGAAGCGTGAGGCAGCACCGTCCCTGCTATACGAAAGCCCCATCCAGCCCTGTGCCACCCGGGGGGTTCCAGGGTGCTGAGATGGCTGA
>NW_027020496.1:47500-50000 GCF_036884655.1 Musa acuminata AAA Group
GCCGCGGCACACAAGAACAGCCCAAAAACAGGCCAAAACAGCCCAAAAACGGGCCAAAACTGGCCATTTTTGGCTGCGCGAGCGAGCAGCGAGCGGCGGACAGCGAGCGAAGCGAGAGGCAGCACCGTCCCTGCTATACGAAAGCCCCATCCAGCCCTGTGCCACCCGGGGGGTTCCAGGGTGCTGAGATGGCTGACGTTTTGCTCCGCTCACGACGGTCGCCGCGGCACGCAAGAACAGGCCAAAAACTGGCCAAAACAGCCCAAAAACGGGCCAAAACTGGCCATTTTTTGCTGCGCGAGCGAGCGGAGAGCGGCGAACAGCGAGCGAAGCGCGAGGCAGCACCGTCCCTGCTATACGAAAGCCCCATCCAGCCCTGTGCCACCCGGGGGGTTCCAGGGTGCTGAGATGGCTGACATTTTGCTCCGCTCACGACGGTCACCGCGCCACACAAGAACAGCCCAAAAACAGGCCAAAACAGCCCAAAAACGGGCCAAAACTGGCCATTTTTGGCTGCGCGAGCGAGCGGCGAGCGGCGAACAGCGAGCGAAGCGAGAGGCAGCACCGTCCCTGCTATACGAAAGCCCCATCCAGCCCTGTGCCACCCGGGGGGTTCCAGGGTGCTGAGATGGCTGACGTTTTGCTCCGCTCACGACGGTCACCGCACCACGCAAGAACAGGCCAAAAACTGGCCAAAACAGCCCAAAAACGGGCCAAAACTGGCCATTTTTGGCTGCGCGAGCGAGCGGCGAGCGGCGAACAGCGAGCGAAGCGAGAGGCAGCACCGTCCCTGCTATACGAAAGCCCCATCCAGCCCTGTGCCACCCGGGGGGTTCCAGGGTGCTGAGATGGCTGACGTTTTGCTCCGCTCTCGACGGTCACCGCGCAATGCAAGAACAGGCCAAAAACTGGCCAAAACGGCCCAAAAACGGGCCAAAACTGGCCATTTTTGGCTGCGCGAGCGGCGAGCGGCGGACAGCGAGCGAAGCGAGAGGCAGCACCGTCCCTGCTATACGAAAGCCCCATCCAGCCCTGTGCCACCCGGGGGGTTCCAGGGTGCTGAGATGGCTGACGTTTTGCTCCGCTCTCGACGGTCACCGCGCAATGCAAGAACAGGCCAAAAACTGGCCAAAACGGCCCAAAAACGGGCCAAAACTGGCCATTTTTGGCTGCGCGAGCGAGCGGCGAGCGGCGGACAGCGAGCGAAGCGAGAGGCAGCACCGTCCCTGCTATACGAAAGCCCCATCCAGCCCTGTGCCACCCGGGGGGTTCCAGGGTGCTGAGATGGCTGACGTTTTGCTCCGCTCTCGACGGTCACCGCGCAATGCAAGAACAGGCCAAAAACTGGCCAAAACGGCCCAAAAACGGGCCAAAACTGGCCATTTTTGGCTGCACGAGCGAGCGGCGAGCGGCGGACAGCGAGCGAAGCGAGAGGCAGCACCGTCCCTGCTATACGAAAGCCCCATCCAGCCCTGTGCCACCCGGGGGGTTCCAGGGTGCTGAGATGGCTGACGTTTTGCTCCGCTCTCGACGGTCACCGCGCAATGCAAGAACAGGCCAAAAACTGGCCAAAACGGCCCAAAAACGGGCCAAAACTGGCCATTTTTGGCTGCACGAGCGAGCGGCGAGCGGCGGACAGCGAGCGAAGCGAGAGGCAGCACCGTCCCTGCTATACGAAAGCCCCATCCAGCCCTGTGCCACCCGGGGGGTTCCAGGGTGCTGAGATGGCTGACGTTTTGCTCCGCTCTCGACGGTCACCGCGCAATGCAAGAACAGGCCAAAAACTGGCCAAAACGGCCCAAAAACGGGCCAAAACTGGCCATTTTTGGCTGCACGAGCGAGCGGCGAGCGGCGGACAGCGAGCGAAGCGAGAGGCAGCACCGTCCCTGCTATACGAAAGCCCCATCCAGCCCTGTGCCACCCGGGGGGTTCCAGGGTGCTGAGATGGCTGACGTTTTGCTCCGCTCTCGACGGTCACCGCGCAATGCAAGAACAGGCCAAAAACTGGCCAAAACGGCCCAAAAACGGGCCAAAACTGGCCATTTTTGGCTGCACGAGCGAGCGGCGAGCGGCGGACAGCGAGCGAAGCGAGAGGCAGCACCGTCCCTGCTATACGAAAGCCCCATCCAGCCCTGTGCCACCCGGGGGGTTCCAGGGTGCTGAGATGGCTGACGTTTTGCTCCGCTCTCGACGGTCACCGCGCAATGCAAGAACAGGCCAAAAACTGGCCAAAACGGCCCAAAAACGGGCCAAAACTGGCCATTTTTGGCTGCGCGAGCGAGCGGCGAGCGGCGGACAGCGAGCGAAGCGAGAGGCAGCACCGTCCCTGCTATATACGAAAGCCCCATCCAGCCCTGTGCCACCCGGGGGGTTCCAGGGTGCTGAGATGGCTGACGTTTTGCTCCGCTCACGACGGTCACCGCACCACGCAAGAACGGACCATAAACAGGCCAAAACAGCCCAAAAACGGGCCAAAACTGGTCATTTTTGGCTGCGCGAG
>NW_027020497.1:10000-12500 GCF_036884655.1 Musa acuminata AAA Group
TCGCCGCTCGCTCGCGCAGCCAAAAATGGCCAGTTTTGGCCCGTTTTTGGGCTGTTTTGGCCTGTTTTTGGTCTGTTCTGGCGTGGCGCGGTGACCGTCGTGAGCGGAGCAAAACGTCAGCCATCTCAGCACCTTGGAACCCCCCGGGTGGCACAGGGCTGGATGGGGCTTTCGTATAGCAGGGACGGTGCTGCCTCACGCTTCGCTCGCTGTTCGCCGCTCGCCGCTCGCTCGCGCAACCTAAAATGGCCAGTTTTGGCCCGTTTTTGGGCTGTTTTGGCCTGTTTTTGGTCCGTTCTTGCGTGGCACGGCGACCGTCGTGAGCGGAGCAAAACGTCAGCCATCTCAGCACCCTGGAACCCCCCGGGTGGCACAGGGCTGGATGGGGCTTTCGTATAGCAGGGACGGTGCTGCCTCTCGCTTCGCTCGCTGTTCGCCGCTCACCGCTCGCTCGCTCAGCCAAAAATGGCCAGTTTTGGCCCGTTTTTGGGCTGTTTTGGCCTGTTTTTGGTCCGTTCTTGCATGGCGCGGTGACCGTCGTGAGCGGAGCAAAACGTCAGCCATCTCAGCACCCTGGAACCCCCCGGGTGGCACAGGGCTGGATGGGGCTTTCGTATAGCAGGGACGGTGCTGCCTCACGCTTCGCTCGCTGTTCGCCGCTCGCCGCTCGCTCGCGCAGCCAAAAATGACCAGTTTTGGCCCGTTTTTGGGCTGTTTTGGCCTGTTTATGGTCCGTTCTTGCGTGGTGCGGTGACCGTCGTGAGCGGAGCAAAACGTCAGCCATCTCAGCACCCTGGAACCCCCCGGGTGGCACAGGGCTGGATGGGGCTTTCGTATATAGCAGGGACGGTGCTGCCTCTCGCTTCGCTCGCTGTCCGCCGCTCGCCGCTCGCTCGCGCAGCCAAAAATGGCCAGTTTTGGCCCGTTTTTGGGCCGTTTTGGCCAGTTTTTGGCCTGTTCTTGCATTGCGCGGTGACCGTCGAGAGCGGAGCAAAACGTCAGCCATCTCAGCACCCTGGAACCCCCCGGGTGGCACAGGGCTGGATGGGGCTTTCGTATAGCAGGGACGGTGCTGCCTCTCGCTTCGCTCGCTGTCCGCCGCTCGCCGCTCGCTCGTGCAGCCAAAAATGGCCAGTTTTGGCCCGTTTTTGGGCCGTTTTGGCCAGTTTTTGGCCTGTTCTTGCATTGCGCGGTGACCGTCGAGAGCGGAGCAAAACGTCAGCCATCTCAGCACCCTGGAACCCCCCGGGTGGCACAGGGCTGGATGGGGCTTTCGTATAGCAGGGACGGTGCTGCCTCTCGCTTCGCTCGCTGTCCGCCGCTCGCCGCTCGCTCGTGCAGCCAAAAATGGCCAGTTTTGGCCCGTTTTTGGGCCGTTTTGGCCAGTTTTTGGCCTGTTCTTGCATTGCGCGGTGACCGTCGAGAGCGGAGCAAAACGTCAGCCATCTCAGCACCCTGGAACCCCCCGGGTGGCACAGGGCTGGATGGGGCTTTCGTATAGCAGGGACGGTGCTGCCTCTCGCTTCGCTCGCTGTCCGCCGCTCGCCGCTCGCTCGTGCAGCCAAAAATGGCCAGTTTTGGCCCGTTTTTGGGCCGTTTTGGCCAGTTTTTGGCCTGTTCTTGCATTGCGCGGTGACCGTCGAGAGCGGAGCAAAACGTCAGCCATCTCAGCACCCTGGAACCCCCCGGGTGGCACAGGGCTGGATGGGGCTTTCGTATAGCAGGGACGGTGCTGCCTCTCGCTTCGCTCGCTGTCCGCCGCTCGCCGCTCGCTCGTGCAGCCAAAAATGGCCAGTTTTGGCCCGTTTTTGGGCCGTTTTGGCCAGTTTTTGGCCTGTTCTTGCATTGCGCGGTGACCGTCGAGAGCGGAGCAAAACGTCAGCCATCTCAGCACCCTGGAACCCCCCGGGTGGCACAGGGCTGGATGGGGCTTTCGTATAGCAGGGACGGTGCTGCCTCTCGCTTCGCTCGCTGTCCGCCGCTCGCCGCTCGCTCGCGCAGCCAAAAATGGCCAGTTTTGGCCCGTTTTTGGGCCGTTTTGGCCAGTTTTTGGCCTGTTCTTGCATTGCGCGGTGACCGTCGAGAGCGGAGCAAAACGTCAGCCATCTCAGCACCCTGGAACCCCCCGGGTGGCACAGGGCTGGATGGGGCTTTCGTATAGCAGGGACGGTGCTGCCTCTCGCTTCGCTCGCTGTCCGCCGCTCGCCGCTCGCGCAGCCAAAAATGGCCAGTTTTGGCCCGTTTTTGGGCCGTTTTGGCCAGTTTTTGGCCTGTTCTTGCATTGCGCGGTGACCGTCGAGAGCGGAGCAAAACGTCAGCCATCTCAGCACCCTGGAACCCCCCGGGTGGCACAGGGCTGGATGGGGCTTTCGTATAGCAGGGACGGTGCTGCCTCTCGCTTCGCTCGCTGTTCGCCGCTCGCCGCTCGCTCGCGCAGCCAAAAATGGCCAGTTTTGGCCCGTTTTTGGGCTGTTTTGGCCAGTTTTTGGCCTGTTCTTGC
>NW_027020497.1:22500-27500 GCF_036884655.1 Musa acuminata AAA Group
TGAACGTCGAGAGCGGAGCAAAACGTCAGCCATCTCAGCACCCTGGAACCCCCCGGGTGGCACAGGGCTGGATGGGGCTTTCGTATAGCAGGGACGGTGCTGCCTCTCGCTTCGCTCGCTGTCCGCCGCTCGCCGCTCGCTCGTGCAGCCAAAAATGGCCAGTTTTGGCCCGTTTTTGGGCCGTTTTGGCCAGTTTTTGGCCTGTTCTTGCATTGCGCGGTGACCGTCGAGAGCGGAGCAAAACGTCAGCCATCTCAGCACCCTGGAACCCCCCGGGTGGCACAGGGCTGGATGGGGCTTTCGTATAGCAGGGACGGTGCTGCCTCTCGCTTCGCTCGCTGTCCGCCGCTCGCCGCTCGCTCGTGCAGCCAAAAATGGCCAGTTTTGGCCCGTTTTTGGGCCGTTTTGGCCAGTTTTTGGCCTGTTCTTGCATTGCGCGGTGACCGTCGAGAGCGGAGCAAAACGTCAGCCATCTCAGCACCCTGGAACCCCCCGGGTGGCACAGGGCTGGATGGGGCTTTCGTATAGCAGGGACGGTGCTGCCTCTCGCTTCGCTCGCTGTCCGCCGCTCGCCGCTCGCTCGTGCAGCCAAAAATGGCCAGTTTTGGCCCGTTTTTGGGCCGTTTTGGCCAGTTTTTGGCCTGTTCTTGCATTGCGCGGTGACCGTCGAGAGCGGAGCAAAACGTCAGCCATCTCAGCACCCTGGAACCCCCCGGGTGGCACAGGGCTGGATGGGGCTTTCGTATAGCAGGGACGGTGCTGCCTCTCGCTTCGCTCGCTGTCCGCCGCTCGCCGCTCGCTCGCGCAGCCAAAAATGGCCAGTTTTGGCCCGTTTTTGGGCCGTTTTGGCCAGTTTTTGGCCTGTTCTTGCATTGCGCGGTGACCGTCGAGAGCGGAGCAAAACGTCAGCCATCTCAGCACCCTGGAACCCCCCGGGTTGTCACGACCTTAGCTGGTTTTGCCTAAGACGTGCGGCACCCTTGCGTGTCCGTCCGCAAAGGTCAGCCTCCCCGAAGCCTCCCATTGTCCCTTAGGACCGTCAAAAGAGAGAACGGGTTAGAGAGAACGCCTCAAACGGGATCCACAAGCAAACATGTCCGAAAAACACTTCATAGACAATGCAAATTACAAACAGACTTTACAAGCTCTGAACAGTGGCACAACAAAGGGTAAAATGGTCCATTACAGACCGAAAGCTCTCTCACGTGTCCACATGACACAACCTTTATTTACAAGCCTAAAGAGGCCACCAACCCAACTAAAATGGGACTTATAAGCCTTCGGCCGCCCCTTTACATTCTGTACAGGGCATGAATATGCCAACAGACACGGACATATATAAGCATTACATCAAACACCTTGTTTCGAAGTTTGTCCGTGACATTCTCCCCCACTTATCCCTTCGACGTCCTCGTCGAAGCCTTTGTGAACACTGCAACTCTTCGCCTTTGCTGAGTCTTCAATCTTCTGCTCCAGCTGCAATGCGCCTCCTGGCTCCCAGCTGCTCTCCGCTGCTGTTTCTGAGTAGTCGAACCTTTGATCCGCCATGCTGCTTCAACTCACCAATGACTCTGACTCTGGTGTGGGGTTGGCTGAGTTGTGTTGATCCTCGTTGATTCCTGCGGATCCACCAAATGAAGGAAAAGACCATCCTTACTGCGCCAGTCTCTCAAAATCTCCACATGCTGCTTGAACTGGGTGGATGCTTGTTGGAGCTTTAACGAGCATCGCCTCGCAAACTTCTGAAGTTTTGGGTCCTTCCTCCATAAAATCTGCTCATTGACTCTTCTTTCAGTTAGTTGTCACATCCAAGTAGGTTCGCATCACTTCCGCTTTCGATTGGCATTTCGTTGGGAAATGAGGCGGACAATCTACTCTCAGTAGCACTGATCACCGTTGGTGAGGATTTGACAACTATTGTCTTCCATTATCTTCGAAGGGTCTTTGAACTTGTGCAGAGCTCCTCTGCTGGATAGATAAGAGAACTGGGGTACTCGGTTTCGCCCATTCTCTTAAGAGTTGAGAAGGCAAAGATTACTTGACTTCGCCCGCCTCCTCGAGGTTGTACTTCATGCATCGAGCTGGTTACTGGCCTTCGCCTGCTCTTTGCTCACACTTCTGAAGCACATGAAGTGTTTGCACTCCTTGCATTGAGTTAGCTACTGTGATTCACCTTCTCAATGCCATCGAACTTCTGGAATGCGGGAAGTTTTCACCCCAACTTGGAGTAATTCTCTGATAGATGAGGTCGCCTCTGGGATTGTACCGTCTTCTCCATCAACCCTGCCGCCTACTCCACTGAGTAGCAAAGGTACAACACCGCGTACTGCCTGCTTCGTTCCTTGGTCGTGCACTCTTGCATGACCCGAAGTCCTTCACTTACGGCTGTCTTGATGAGAAGCACACTGACACCGGTCTTACGAAGTTCCTCGGCCTCTGCCCTTCAGCCTTGTCCCGGTACTTGGAGATTGCCTCTGCATGCTCCACCTCCTCGGCCCCTTTCACGACCAAACGCTCTCCCTCCGTGAGAGCAAGGGATCAATGACTTTGACGGAAGTCCCGCCTCTGCGGTACCATGGCGCTGCCATGCCCATGGCCCTACTATCCGTCGCTTCGCATCTGCATCCCTTTTCTTCACGATCAGTAGACATGTCTCCGTGGCCCTCCTCTGAGTCCACCTCCATTCTAACTGATGTTTGATTTTGGGTAGCTAAGTCCCTCTGGACTCGTCGTCGCTTCCTCGCCCCTTTCGACCCCCTGCTTCAACACCTCTGTGTTCTCCAAGCAGCTCCTTCTGGTCGATGGAAAGACAGACTGCACTCCCATGCATGGCCTCTGCCATCGCATTGTAGGGTTTGCACCGATTCTGTTCTCCATAGCTTCCTTGGTAGCAACGTTCGCTTACTCGGCCTTGTCCTCTGACTTGCCGGGCTCCCTTAAGCGAATATGAGCTCTGGAGCAGTCCAACTCTCCAGCTGCTTCGATCATACCTCTGCATGATCAAGTCCCTCCCATGGGACTCCCTGGTACTTGCATACGAACTTTTCCCTTGGTGGAACCCAGCCCCCATATGCTGATGACCAAGGTTTTCATCCGATGCAAAATTCGGTGCACGCCCGGAAGACCCGCCTCTGCGGTACCATGGCCTTCACTCCTTGAATCCATAGCCCTTCTTGCCGTCGTGTTGTTCACCAAAGCGGAGCTCCCAGTAGCTCCCGATCATACCTCCATATGATCACATCCCTCACGGGACGAGTTGTGTGTATCGCATTGCCACGAACTGTTCCACCACGATCCGCTGCACCATGTCGCCTCCTGGTGACATCTCCATTGCATTCTGATCCTTGGGGAATAAACTCGAATTGTGAACCCTCCATGTGTGGCCTCTGCCAATACATCGCCGGGTCTCTTCCACCTTCGATTTTGTTCGCTCCTTTGGCAATCGATCTTCATCCACCCACTCTTGGGTCACACCTAGATGAAGCACCGCTCTAGGACAGTCCATCGCCTAGTAGCTCCCAAAGTCCACCGACTTCGCTGTAATTTGTGCACCATTGCCTGGATCCTGGGCCTCTGCCCCTACCAGCACAATCTCTGCTGCGCACCGCTTCCTTCCTAGCAACTCGAATGGCAACACTGTGGCATATTCTTCAAGAGTACCCGCCTCTGCGTCCTCTTGCCCCGTGCTAAGGCCTTCTGAACTCAACTTCGCCTCCGCAAATTGAGTCGCCTTAGTTCCTTCATCAAATGCTCCTCCGAGATAAGGTGCATGTGCCCCGAAGCTCCCTTCGTCTTTGGCACCATGCAAGATGAGTCCACTCCGTCAGAATGAAGGACCCATGGAACAACATGATCCTGCTCTTGCCTCTGCAAGAGCTCATGTCCTTGACCTCTGTCTAAGAAAAGCACTGTGCCTCTGCTCCATGTTCCAACTTCTCTGCTGGCTCCCTTCATGCGGCTTGGGTACTTCGCCAAGTTACACCCAAGTTGCTCCGCTCCTCGTTTCTGCATTGAGTCGATGGTGGCCCTCGCGCCCACCGTTCCACGGGTCAGCCCTCCCTTGAGTCCGATCTCCACATCGACTCCAAGTGTGCCTTCATTTGTGTTGCTCCCCCACTTGATCTCGCAATGCATCCACCAATGCATTCTCTCAAGCGAGATCATGCGACGACTCCTCGCCGCTTGCTCAGTCCATCGAGCTTCGTGGAGTTGTTGTTTATTGAGGTACTCCTCCTCAACATGTGAAGTCCGTCTCACATGATTCTCCCTCTGGAGAGCCGGGACTTATCCCTCCTGGATAACTATCCCATTGGAGCAATATATCTCTTCGTTTCGGAGACCACCATCCCCTTGGACTACTCCGATCTGCTGAACAAATTGTGCATTGTTCTGCCTCCTGCAAACGCACTTGCTAGATTGCGACTCCCCGTCAATACAGCCCCCACTGCACCCCTCAAGGTCTAGCAACATGCTGAACTCATTGCACACTTCAGCCGCCTACGGACGTATCCTTCACATGCCGAAGAGAAAGTTTCCATGCTCCATGGTGCCGAGTCTCGGCCGCCTTGGGATGGCCACGAACATTCCATCGTCCGCATACAAGCCCATGCATGAGTACCAAATTCTTCGAGTTAGCAATTCCCCTCACCTCTGTGAGCTTTGCATAACTCTTTTGGTCGTTGAGCAACTCCTTCCACCTTGCATGGTCTCATTCTTGCCAAGCGCCTCGCTTGCCTAGAGCACCATCAAGTATAGTTGTCAACGTTGAGCCGTAGCTCAAACTCAGCCATCCCAACCTTTGTGCGCTCCAAATTCTTCCAAGCTTGCCTGTTCTCGTGGTGCCTCTTGCGCGAAGGGTTGGCCATTCCTCTGAATGCCAATGCCAGATGCCCGCTCCTCTGAGCGACTCTTTTCCCTACATCTCCATGCCCGTTTTCCCTCAAACGGTCGCGCGTGTGCTGACTGCCCTCAACGCAGCCCTGCTAGGTCCCCCACGTTTG
>NW_027020498.1:0-7500 GCF_036884655.1 Musa acuminata AAA Group
AACTACCCTATAATAAAGTCACTAACTACTATGGGAATCAAACAACGATTGATGAAACTTCGATTCTTTAAGCTACTGATCTAGAGCCTTACTCGTCGGGGAGTCAACTCGGCTTCGGCTTCTTAATAAGATCAAACTCGAACAGGACAACTACTACTGGACTAACACCCGAACCCACTTCTTTACTTATAGCTTCAAAGCCTCTCCTCTGACTCTTTGAACTAAGGCTTTCAGCACCTTTCCTTTCCTTTACCTTTCAAGCTTACTTTACTCTTTCCTATTACTCTATTCTTGTTGGCTTTCTTATGTAGGATCAAGTTTGGATATCACCTCTTTTCTCATGCCCACTACTGGGTTAAGTAGAAAGTCCGTAAGAAATAAGATGCTTTACCTGAATGACATTCCTTATCTCTCGGCCAAAGGTGGTGCCAGGGTTTGGGATGCCCTCACTTCCTCTCCTACTCCGGAACTATCACCGGGCGCTTGGATATACATTCCTTGCTTCTATGACCGTGAAAACATATACGAAGACAGTTAAGCTCCAAAAAACAGGACTTGTAATGAAAAGAGTGGAGCGGCCCTGCCGCGCAACGTTAGTAGTTGCTTGGCCTATTGCGGGTCAGATGGCAAGGAAAAAGGCTAAACCGAGTTTCCTCTTTGAAAGAAATCAATCCACCAAGCGACTAGGGGCAGGGTTAAGGGAATAAAGTACTGGCTTATATATAAGCCTTAAGGGAATGTGCGGGAAGGGCAGAAAGATCAGACTTAGTTTCAATAGAAGGGAAAGATCTGACTTAGTGGAAAGAGCCATAGAGGGATAGGGATATCCTAAGTGACTTTCGAGTCTACCAGATCAGATGCTTTTCAATTTCAATCTCATTCTGCAATTAGATGAGATGCTCTAGTCCAGAGGAAAGGTAGGCGCGCTTGGAGCTTCTCAATGGAATTCTTCACTAAAGTTAGATGTTATTGGTTTCATTTCATTCTCCACTGCGGAAGTCAAGTATCCAGGAGTTGGCGCGGAAGCATAAGATGGATATGGATCTTAAGTGGGATAAGGATCTTAAGTGGGATAAGGATCCGGAGAAGAATTCGAAGATGTGGAATTAGATTCAAAAGATGGGTAAGCTGTTTATTGACTTCTTTCTACGCCTGAGCTCACTAACGCCGATGAAGAACAGTAGTTGTTGCTAAGTAGACTTGGCCATCCGTGGTTGCTTGTCGGACTCGGTAACAACAGGTTAACACATATTAATGGAGTTTTGCCCAATTCTGGCTTTTTGAGTAGTAGCTTGGTGGCTTAAACAACGAAAAGGGGTTGGTTGTTACTTCTTGTCTTCTTGTTCGCCCTGTTCCACTTTCAGAATAGTATTGCAGGTCTTACTGCTCGACCTATAACTACTCGATCCGATCTAATTCCTTTGCAGGCTTTGGAGTGTCCTGTTACCAGATTGATCTTCCATACTCGGTATCTAAAATGACGGACTAATCTTTATATGTGAGTAACCATCTAGATGAAATTCCTGGAATGGTTCAATGCTGTTGTTTGATACCTTGGAGCCAGATAAACAAGTACTACGCCTGCTCCACTCTTTCTATTACAATAGATGTATTCTGGAGCCTCACTCGGTCTAGATGTTGCTGTATCAGGGGAGAAGAAGAGACTTATATATACCGGCAAGCGGATAGCTTTACTTTTGGATAAGTGGGGGCGCCAAGCTACTACTACATTTTGGTGTTCGTGAGATAGAAGAGGTAACTAACCATGTGCTCCTTCTGTTCGTATTTAAGATTATTACAGTTCCTGCTCCTAGGTGCGTGGTTTAATTAATTCCACTACAAGAATGGGTTCCACTACAATAATGAGTTCAACTACAAGAGGAGCTAGTTCCACGCCCCTACCACCCCTTTTCGCTTCGTTTAGGTTCAACTCCTCTATAGTGATATGGTTAATGGAAATAACCCCCTTTTTCAATGCATTTTGCCTAAGAGCATTCCCGCTCATCTAACGTTGTAATTAGACGCCCTTTAATCACATATCAGCAGTCGGCGCAGGGCAGCTAGCACCATTGAGGGAAAGGAAGCAACCCTTTAATCACATATCGGAACCAACATATACTAATACTGATTCCATTCCACCTGTACTATACTTATATAAACCCTTTCTCCACCTGTACTATACTTATATAAGCCCTTTCATAGAAGGGACCCTCTCTCTACATTATGATTCTTTACAACCCAATCCCGGAAAGCTGGGTTGGCGCTTCAAGGAGAAAGAATGGAATTTGGCTTTCTTCAGGCAGGGAAAGAATATGACGTGCACATCATCTAAAGTAGGGGACATGATTGAAACAAGTACTGTGGTAAAGCTGTGATAGGACTGAATCTACCCGTTCATCCAATAAAGAGAAGAACCTAAATAGACCCATAGCAGCAATGGGCACAGTTATAGAATCCATTGATTATTTACCGGCCTTTATGACCTTAGGCCTGCTCGATGGAATTAACCATAGCAATTGGCTGGCACAGTTATAGAATATATTGATTATTGCCCGGCTAACGCACTCTCCAAAGCTCTCACCTCTTAGCCTAAAAAAGCGCTCTATTCGCTTAGCCTAAAAAAGCACTATTCGCCGTCTCACTTGAAAACGAAAGCTGTTACCGATCCCTTGATCATATCAAAAAGAGCTATTCGCATTCGCGCCTCACTTGAAAACTAAGGCTGTTACCGATCCCTTGATCATAGTTAGTATATCGAATATAATTGAGCCCCTACTTACTAAATATCAGAATTATTACACCCAATAATAGAGACTAGCTGATTGAGTTCGCCATCGTCCCCATCACTACATTATATCCCGTTACCCTGACTCTAACCATTCTATCCCTTTACCCTGACTCTAACATATGATCTGTGGCCTGATTCACCCACATGGAAAGTGCTTTTTTCGCTTCTTTCACCCTAATCCTTTAATCACATATCTTCACACGAACCCAATACACTAGGAAGAGTTTCCGTCAAGCAAGGAATCCTTACCACACTTACTAGTTCGGATACCGGCGTAGACTGTGATGAATCGAGTGAGCAGTATATTATATGAATATGAAATAGTTAGTTCCTGAACACAGGACTTATTATAACAATTCCTTTCTTTTACAGTTATGTAGTACTCATGTTTCCTCTCATTAGAACATATTTCTGGAGTTCCCTCCGATTCTAGCTTTTGTCACTCCACTTTGTCTACGTAGCTTGTCGTCTTGTCTGGTGGATCGAGTACTAACATAAAAACAAGTCATTCACCAGTGCCTAATCAAACTAAATCCAAAAGCTAACAAGGATGAAATGCAAAAGGAAGGTTCGGAACAATCAATTGAATTCTTTATTCCCGGGGGCCGTTCCCATTCTGCCTTTCCTGTCTATCGGTATGTCCCTCCTTGGTTTTATTCTATATCTTAGAACGAATATTCTTTATTGGAACTGTTATCCATCAAACCGCTATTACTGTATTTGATTCGAAAAATGCCTATAGACCCCCTGGCTCCTCATTCTTTAGCTGCTGATCCGCGTCCTTGTTTTAAGTATGGAACTGCCGCCTTGCATTCCTGTGTATCAGACCTTAGTTGTTAGTTGCAAACTGACCTTCTCGATATCAATTCTGGAGTTTGGGCTTCGACCTGCCTATCCTTGCCTTTCAACTGAAGGGTGCCAATTCGCCGTGTAAACTCAGAACTAGTGCTTTGAACTCTTAAGCTACCGATCTCATACCTGTAGTTGTACCAGAACTGCCCTCCTTTCTTTAATGAATTACCTATCTTTGATTCTTTCACTAAGGGGAAAGGAACGAAAACAGGTATACGAACACAGGACTTGTTTAAAACTAGCGGAGAAAGGAACGAAAACAGGCGGACACAGGACTTGTAACAACTTTAGCCGAGCAAACAGGACTTGGTTCTGATGCTTACTAGTGGAATTCTTATCTTATACTATAGCTGCGGGGAATTTCTACCTGAGTGTTAGGATCGGAGTGGGATCGGAGCTCTTCTGTTCTCTTATATATAAGATATAATGAAAGTGAAATGAAAGTCCTAATTCCGGTAGATGAGCCATAACAGTATTAGTTTACTTTGGTAGATGAGCCATAACTTTCTTTGTTGACAGCAGGGTTGTAGTCCTGTTCGAGTGAGAGTTTCAGACCGGTCCCTTAGTTACGGAAGTAGGGATGCAGTGAAGCAAGGAGAGTTATCAGAGCAATCCAATCCATAGTTCTTAAAGAAGAAAGTATCGGCTTTGAGGCTAGGCAGAAGCACTAACTGAGTGGAGTTCAAAGAGACAGAGTTAGGTTGTTTTAGGGTCAAGAGTACAGAGCCATTGTTGAGGCCGGGTCGGATGCTCAAACATTAGATTAGAGGTTGGGTGCCAGTACTGTAGTATACGCTTGTCTCCTCTCTTTATTATGTAGTTAATTCCTTTCTTTGCCTTTGTAGTAGTTGATTGAGTTAGATGAGCCAGAGTCAAGGTAGGCGTTAACACTAGAGGTGGGGTTCGCTAGTGGGCAAGCGAGTAGGTTCTTTCTAAAGAATAGAGTTTGAGAGTATACTTAACACCTTAGGAATTGAGAAACAAAGGCGAAAACAAAGAGAGATTTATCATGTACCTACTCAGTACAGACACAGTAGAGAAATAGTAGGGGAAATTCTATATTATCTTTATATAGTAAACCAGAAGAAACAGAATTAGGATATAGGTTAGGTTAGAGATAGAAGCAGGAGCTAGATCAGATACTTAATTAAGTACAGGCGAGGAAGCTATAAGTACTAAAGTCTCGGTTGAAGCTGCCCTAAGCCAAAGGAGAAGTCAAAGCAGTAGCTCTAGGTCGAGGCCTCTATAAGAAGTAGGTTCGGTTGTTGGCTTTCACACCGGATTGAACAGTAGGAGTGAGTTCCAAAGTAGAAAGGGCTAGTCGCTTCAGTAAACAGTGAATAGAGATTCGTACCAATGCTTAGTATTTGTAGGAGAGTATTTGAAACTGTTCCCTTATTCTTATTAGTTGACAGAGCCGAGCCTGTAGTTTTAGAGTTGAATCCCAAACAAGTAGTACTGGCTAAGTAGACGAAGCTATCAAAAATCCCGGTAGTAAGGGTAGGGGCTAAGAATTCCAGTAGTAAGGGTAGGGGCTAAGAATTCCACTCAGTAGTAACAGATTGGTAGTCAAAGAATAAAACTCAGTAGTAACAGTAGAGGTGTACTTAGTTGGAGGCTTTGAGGCAGGGTGCTTAGTTAGAGGCTTTTCAACAGGAATGGGAGCCTTGTTTCCGGGGTTTAGTGACAGTGACTAGGCGGGTTCTTGATAAATACTGAGTTGAATCCCTTGTTTCATCAGTAGTAGTGGACAGAGTAGTGAAAGGCTTTACCGAGTCTACGGAATGAATCTCTTTGGGTAGTGAAATCCCCAACCAGTATAGTAGTCGAGCCATAGTTGAGGTCGGAAAGGGAATCAAGATCTTACGTAGTTTCAATTGACAGAGCAAGAGAGGGCAGGGTTGGGAAAACTTGCTTTGTCGTCAACTCGGGCTTCGAATTAGATACAAAGGACAGGTCTTCTTCTCTGGATAAGGTATTTAATGAAACAACTCTATTCTTGTCTCCTGTAAGCTCCTATAGTGCATTTATGACTACAATCTTTATGGTCAAGAGAAGCAAGCGGTATAGTCTAATAGCCTTCTTCAGCCTTACCTTCACCTTAATGGCACATTTATTGAGCATCCTTGATATAAGAAACCCTAAAAGCTGTTGAAATGAATTGACTAGCGGCAGGAGCGGAGCCCAAAACCCAATAATGAATTAGGCGCAACAAGTCCTTTGTTCATGGCTGAAGGGAGAGTTTAGTAGGTTTCGTCAAGTTCAAGTAAAGTAGCAAGCGCTAAGTAGACCAAATCGGATACAGTTGACAGTATTGTTCCAGAAGCCTCATGCCCGGATGAAGCAGCAGATGGAAAGTATCAACTCTATAAGAAGAATAAGCTATAGAAGGATCAGTTTCAAGTGGTGTTGGCGATGAGAGAAGTTATGTTCGACACTTGAATCAATTCTATACCAGGAGGCAATTCCAGTTATTGTTGTTGGAGACGAGTATCCTTCTGTTCGAGTTAAAGTCTTAGACAAGTTGCTACTGCTGACCTCTTACTTGAGAAACCGACAAGCCAAGCAAGCACCCTTCCTCTCTTAAAGGGCACAAAGGTCAAGCCTACCACAACAGAGCTCGGTGTTGGGTCAATTAGGCCATAGGCCGAGTTCGGGTAAGAAGATAGTAGTCCTGTTCGAGTGTGAGTTTCATCCCATCCCGGTAGTACTGGGGCGTAGTAGTCCTGTTTCATATGTACTTGTTGGGTCGGCTAGGGAAGCAGTTTAGTAGGTAGACTTAATGATCAGTAGCTCCGGTAGAAGAGCAAGAAAGCAGATCACTTTATTAGTTGACTCCGGAGAGGCAAGGAAGCAGAAGTTCCAAGAGAAGAAGCGGCTTTGGAATGAGATTTAGCTGTTAGCAATCTGCCGAGGTATACCTATGACTAGCCAAGCCAAGCCTGAGTTCAAAGAGACTAGACTGCCCTTTACTATGAATTTGAATGTATCCAAGAGAAAACAGCCCTTCTTTACTATGAATTTGAATGTATCCAAGAGAAATCAGAATAAGCTAGATCAGTCAGTTCTGAGGTAGGTTGGGGCAATCATCTAGTAGCAATAGTAGGAGTTAGTTCCAAAGTCATTATATAAGAAAGATCGGAGCAGGAGGAGAGGTCAGCTACCAGGTAAGAGGTCTGCTAACGGGTCTGTCTGGTCTTCAAGGGAAGTTGAGTTTGGTGCTTACGCTCCTAGTAGATACGAGTTGGGGCAGGGCATTGAACAGTACTGTAGTTGCTTATACGCTCATAGCTCTTATTAACATCTGTATTAGTTGACATAGGTGGAGGAGCAAGAGAAGAAGGGACATAGGTATCTTATTTACCACAACTCTGGATGTAGTTAGAGGTGGGCTTCAGTTGAGTCCGGAGCAGAGTATTTGTTCGGAAGCTGGGTTCAGGGCAGTGTCATCTCTTGTTGAAAGAAGTATGAGTTTACTTACGGTATTGTTGACAGTGTCTAGTACTAATAGGTCTAAGTGGTCTTGCAGGCTAGCAATTTCTCATGGTAGTTAATGTTTGAAAGCAAGTAGTGGCATGGCAGGATTGGCCATTAGGGTTGAATCACAGAGGTGAAATACAGCTTTGATATCAGCAGGGAAAGCCTAAGCTTAGTAGTAAAGTACGAGAAGCAGTAGCCCCATTCTTATAGGTGGTGGTATCAGACTCGTTATCCGTGTTTGGATCCCCGGGTTCCAGTGATAGTCTTGTTTGCCCGGTTTTCATTCTCCTGCTTTGTTGGGCTCTGCCTTGATCTTCTACTTCTGATTCTGTCACTAAGTCCTCTACTGTGCCTAGATCGTACCCGGAACACACTGCCGC
>NW_027020498.1:12500-32500 GCF_036884655.1 Musa acuminata AAA Group
AGCCCCATATCTCTGTAAGTAATCCTCTGCTCTGCTGATGGGGCTCGCGCGAACCTAATTGTTGTGATCCGTTAGCTGTACCATAGGCATTGAAGAGCTCTTTCCACAGGAATGGCATAAGTATATTAAGAAGCATATGAGGCAATGTTTGTTTGCAAATCTGTGGTGTATGATAGTAGGCAAGGACAAGCTAGTAGGGGCGAAAGCAAGGTGCTAAGAGCCTAGGAATCAGAATCCAAATAAGTAATGTCAGTTTTAAAACGAGGAAAGCAAGAGTGGGATCAGTGGTATAAATCCTTGTTATAGGGGTGGGTCTTGTTGGCATTGATTCAAGTATTAGAAGCACCAGTGGAAACCCGAGTTCTTAGTTGCTGTCTTAGAAGCTGCAGTTTGATCCTCTGTTTCGAGTTCAATGATTTTTCATTTGAATCTAATGCTCTTACTGGCGCTACTCTGTATTCTATCCATTAAATACGCTATTCGGAAATCCGTATTCATTCTCTATATTATGAGTCAAAGCCTTAATGCCGCTAGGTCCATTCTGAAAAGCTTTAGTTATCAGCGAGGAGCCGAAGCTTTAACCAAGAGGCAATAAGTATTAAACAAACAAGTCAGGCTTCAATTTCCGGGTGCCAGACTAACCTCTGAGAGGCCTGGGTCAGACTATAAGTCAGGGCAATAAGGCTTGCCATGTTGAATAACTAATAAGCCTCTAACTCGAACTAACAGATGAAGCTAACGAGGGGAAGTTTGAAGCTAGCTAACAATAAGGCTGACAATCGAACATCAGAAGTAGCGGAAGGAGTATAATAAACTCCGCAAACAAGCAAGAATGAAATAAGTAAGTATAAGGCTTCCACTTTCATATCAGAATTCAAATAAGTAGTATAAGTTTTCAACAGTGGGCTAAGGAATGCCAGTAGGGAGTGCCAGAAAAAGAGACAGGATTGGTGGTTTCCGTTTTCGCCAAGTAACGGCCAAGCTACAACTACTATAGAGGTTTAGTTCTTTATCGCCACTTTCCAGCCCCATACCACTACCAAAATGAGTCTTATACAGATATGAGTTATCTTCTGTATTTACTACTCCGTGGGTTATGCCCGATAGTTAGTAATTGAAGAAGAAAAGTGAGCATAGCAAGCCTATTTGTAAGTAGCTCGCTTCTTTTTAGTAGTCACTCAATTCCTGTGCACTAGAGAATCGAACAGTGCCTAATTACTTTAACTCAAAACTAGTACTTACACTAAGGAACCGGAATCTGACTTTATTGCCTTGCCTATGAGCCTGCTACTCCCGTTTTAAGCCCAAGACTACCTTATAGAATTCTCCAACCATCACTTCACTTTAACTACTATCAGTAGAGATGGAACAAGCGCTAACAAGACCTGAGCTAGCAACCGGGAATTCAAATACGAGCTCTAATACTTGAACTAATAACTGGGCTATCAACTGTGCACAACGAGGCTAAAACACTGCACAAAGAAACAAGGAATACAACCAACGACAACAAGTCTGACTTGACTGCATCTCGTTCCGCTACTATGCACACAACTATAAGATTTGGAGTTGTTCTTTTCATTCTCCAACTACTGATACCAAGGCTACCTTTCTTTGCTTTCGTTCTCAATACCTCGTTTATTGGTCTGTTACTAATTACTTCAATCAAGCTCGTAGGCAGGAAAGAAATACAAGTAGGCAGGAAAAGTCTAGATCATTCTTATGTACCTGCTCAGTAGACACACAGTATACAAAAAGCACTATCCAAATCTCTCTTCTTAATATAGGATTACATTTAGGATGCAACTCGACCGAAGTGTTACCGATTCAATCTAAACCCTCATTAGTACACCTCGCCTCAAAGCTTCTTCTGCTTAGGATTTGGATCCATCTTCTAATCCTTCTCCTACTCAAGAGACTCCTTTCAGTGAAAGTAGGCGAAAAGGATTGAGCTATAGCTATCTAAACAAGTGAATTGAGTTGAGTGCACGGTTGCTTTAAGGTAAAGGTTCGACAAGGGTCTATAGGTTCGACTACTTGTTTGAAGTTTGTCATATGGTGAGCTAGATAGTAAGCCTACCAATCAGTAGCTTCAGAATTGAACTCATAAGTCACAGACTAAAGGCATTGGTATCAATTCCCTGATGTAAGGTATCAATTACAGAATTGACCTCAGTAGTCGGAATAACACTAACGCGCTACATTAGTAGTAGCTTGTTGAATCAAACTAGAAACAAGAAACTACTAGCTAAGAATGAAACCGGTGCTATAGCTACACTCGGCGCAGACTAAGAATGCAGCCAGGTCAGGGTTTTTAGCTCGCTACCGTTTAACTCAACTCCTACCGCGGCACGTTAGTAGCAAAAACAACACTGCCGCTACACTTACTATGTTACTTGGCGGTCATTAGTAGTTGCTTGGTGAATCAACCCAGTGCTATAGCTACGTAGACTCAGAACCAACCTAGGTAGTTTCAGAATTCCACTCTACAAGCATAGACTGGAGCTCAGTAGTAACAGGATTCGTTTTCGGGGCGGGAAGCTAGAATGCAACCACTAACAAAAAGAAGCAAACCAGCACTACCTGCTTTCAGTCTTAACCATGTCTCCAAACCTGCCTCTCTTTACTACTCCGAGCCTTCAAGTAGGAATTGCAGAATAGAACTAAGTAGTTTAAGAATGAAGCAAGGAAGTCACAAATCTGTATCAGAATGAACTAGTGGGTAACAGGTACTGGTGCCGGTCGGTGAGCTAGTGGGTATAAGCCTTGTTAGCTAACTTATAGAATTGAACTAAGAGGTATAAAACCTTAACTCCCCACAGAGGCAACTAGAATGACACTACTGAAACTAAGAATGGAATGGAATTGGCACTGAGGAAACTAGAAAGTCGGAATGCAACTAATAAGTAGGAGTGCCTTATAGTAAGTTATTGACACTCACAACTAGTAATTTCAGAATGTCCCTAAGGAGTGGCCAAGCAACGTCTTCCACCCTTGCCCAATACGGAATTTCTTTCTTTCCAACCAAGTACCCGACCTCTCTGGCAACCATCCCTATTAGTACTAGACACTGGCAACAAAACCCTCATTCATATCCTAACTTACCTAGCTATAGCTGAAGAATTCCACTCAGAACTTCCCGCTTCCCTTGATGGTTCCTTCCCTTGACTCTCTATCCTCAGGCTCTTTGGTGACTTCTTTATATAATACCTAGTGAATGTTTACTTCTTTCTATCATACCCAAGCCCAGGTACTAGGTTAGTGACTTATTTCTATCATACCCAAGCCCAGGTACTGGGTTAGTGACTTCTTTCTATCATACCCGAGCCCAGCTCATGATTCTGCTTCAAACTATGTTGCTTCTATCTTTCTCAACATTCTCCTATATGAAGTTCCATTGGGTTTCATATACTGTCTCGGTATAGCGTAAAGATCACTCGTTTATCACCTGTTTTTCATCATCGGAAAGGCTCACTGCCGCGTAACATGAGTAGTTACTTGGCGGCTATTATGCCAATGTTAAGTCTACTCTATTCTTTATAAAGAAACTAATAGCTTCCCTTTCCACTCTAACTACTGTTCCCTTCCCGCACATGATGATTCTTATTCTCGAACTTCCAACTTTCCCTTTAGGCTGTTTAGCATTCAGTCTCTTCTGGAACTCGAATGGCCTGTTCGACTTTCCTTCCCGCTTACCCATACCTCTACCTACAACAACAAAGGTCAAAAGCCAAGCACGCAAAGTCAAAGGTAGCTGCTGGGCCTGGCAATACTTATAGCTTCAGAATGAATTGATTCTTTGGGAGCAAACATCGAAGAAAATAATGGAAGTTGATTCCTGTTCGAGTGTAATCATAGATAGAATCACTGGTTAAGCCTGTATAGTAGACATATTCCATAATTGGAAGTAAACAACACGCCTGCCTATTAAATACTTATTCACAAACTAACTTACACTACTCCCTTTGGACAGTGCCACAATTCTCTTCTGAAGATTGTTTCCTCAGTGCCAGTTCTCTTTCTTACTTAGTTAGCTTTGGAACCAATGACAATTCTTCTATCAATTATTGCTTTAGCTGGCAGCGATGGCTACAGTTTCATTAGAACAGAGACCTTGGACGAGGGTGCAGGCTAAGGTACAGCTGGGCTAGGTTTGGTTTGAAACAAGCAATACAATCAATCATTAGTATACACAGACCAATAAGTGAGTGAAATACACAGAACTCGGCTAAGTAGGAGAATAAATCCGGGGCCAGATTAGCAAACATACTAAACGAACTAGCGAGTAATCAAATAAAGTCGTTAAGGACAGAGAATGAAAGTCGTTAAGGACAGAGAATTCCAGCTAGCTCAATTCATGATATCAAAAACACCCGAGTATATTGTAGAGAAAGGGTCGGTCTTTCTTTATGCCTGAAGTGAGATCAAGGCCGGAGTGCTGTTCTGTTCGATCGACTGAGGAAGACTCGAGTTCTCTTAGTATGTGACATCGAGAAGAATCCATCCTACCTAAAAAGAGCTGTGCTGTGGAGACAGGCTAACGTGCTGTGGAGACAGGCTCACCTATCGACAGGAAAGATTCAATCTGGGGGCAGTAACTCTGGTTAGAATCCCCGTTTTCTTACTTAAAGCATAGGTTCCCCTACTACCTATTTCTCCCCTACTCAGTTGCTCTACTCCGGATGCTTTATCTTCTCTTGAGCTAGTCCTGTGCCCTTAATTAATGCACCTGTTTTCGGCTGACTTTGGCACTCGTTCACTTACCGCTTAACCTCTTCGTTCTAGATACACGATTCTCTAAGACAAACGGATGCAACTGATTGACACCTCGCTTCAAAGCCAGTAATAGCATATGATCCAGAACTGTTACTGGCAATTCTGCTGCAGACAATACTAGAACTCCCCTTTGCGCAGATTATTCCACCGTGAGAAAGATAAGATGAGGATGAAGATATCTAGAAGGTTGTATAGAAACAAAGTCAATACATAGCTTCCCTTTCCCTTTCTGATTCCCCGACAAGAACTCGACTTGCAGAACTGTTTGCTGAAGATCCATCTTATTTACGAAATTATTAACTAGTCTTCTGATCTTACTGCAACAGCCAATAACCTCTCTACGCAACGACAAGGAGTCGGGACAATGACTTCATAGCTGAGGAGCTAAAGCCTACTTCACCGTTACTTCAGACTTAATGGCAACTTCCACCTCTTCCCCAAGAATGACTTGTTCTATATAATACCCCTTTACTTGAACTTATGAATTCCATTGAATCTTTAGAGGCGAGCGCAGAGTAAAGAAATACGGATCTTTCTTGCTATGAAGATATCTGATAACTCGCATAAAAAGCAACAAATCATTCCACAACTCTCGCCTTAGCACTGGACGACTTGTTTCTTGGGCCCAAGTCCTTTATTCATGGCGATAGGAGTAATCTTCCTCTCGACAATACAAATGACTTTCAACCTTACGAAACCTACAAGGAAAGCCCCATTAATATACTTACTTAACAAGGAAAGCCCCATTAATATACTGACTGATTCCTTAGCAATAGACCCCCGAGGTAGAGGACACGGATGACACTCTGGAAATAGCATCTTAAGTTGTCGACTCAACGGAAACTATCCTTTCTTCATTGTGGCGTTATTACATCTTCTGTCTTTTGGAACTAGGTAGAGACCAGACCAGTATTCCTTACTTTATTATACAAGTAATATACCTTTTTCGAATGGAGCTTCCTCTACCTTTGTCTTGATCTTTACCTTCTCATTTACCCTCAACAGCATGAAAAGATCCTCCGCAGTGATTCGTTAAAGGATTTGCATTCACGCTCGCTCGGTTTTTGTTCATCCCCAAAGGAGAGAAGCCCCGCATTAATAAGAAAGATGGATTTTCTACTTTCAGCATTAAGAAGATGGATTCTTTACTTTCGATTTTAGCGCCGTGGAGTTATCGAGGCTGTGTCCAACAACATTGTAATGATAGCTGCATCGGGCATTCTCATCATACCATGCTGCTGGGTATGGAGGGTGAAACGGCTCTACATAGACAGGGGCTACTAAATGGTTTTTCAGCAACGGGAGGGTAGAGTTCTGTGTATGACATCGGGATGGGGTTTCATTTTCGCCTTAGCAGCTATGGCTTTGGTGGTCGTGGATTGCTTGGTGACGAACCTGACTGAGATGGCCGATAGAGGTTATGAGTTTCTGCGTATGTTCGAGGAACGGAATTGATTAGTTGCAGACTGATATTGCGGGCTTCCCCTTCTTTTCTTTTAGGAGGTCCGACACGTTTGGTGCTTGTGGTTTATACTTCCATTCTTCCACTTTGGATAGCTGTCTCTAGAATTCTTCCATTCTTCCACTTTGGATAGCTGTCTCTAGAATTCTTCCATTCTTCCACTTTGGATAGCTGTCTCTAGAATTTCTCCCGATATTACCATATACTCTAAGCTTTTGGTAGCACTTCCCAAGAGCTTTACCGGTGAAGGGTATTCACAAACATTACTGTTATCTCCTTTTCCGTCAAAGGCGGCTGAACTTGAGCAGCTAGATCTCGCCATCGTTGGGCATACTCTTAGAATTCTTCGGTCGACTTCTTCTCTATGTTCTGGAGTGAAAGCTCAATCCAAGACATGCTGGAGCCATGTCGACCACATGCTTGTATTGTACCATAAAGGAACGAGCCAAATCTTGCCCAGTAGTAGATGAGCGAACGATCTAACTTAACATACCATTTCCATGCTGATCCCGATAAGCTGTCCTGGAAGCAGTGGATTAGTGGTTTTTCATCATAAGTATACCCCGTCATTTTGCGACAGTACAGCGCTAAGTGAGTTGAGGGGCATCCAGCCCAATTAGACTTTTGAAACTCGGGGACTTTATACTTCGGGGGTAACACGAGATCGGGAACTAAGCTAAACTCCTTTGCGTCAATGCTCCCATAAACATCCGTTACTTCTACAGCCTTCCGTCTTTATTCTAGCAGGCTATATTTATGTTTCATCTCAGTCTTCTCACTAGCCTTAATCCAAATAATAAGGGCATCTAGTGGTGGTGAGAAAGTCAGTGTAAGACCAACCATAAGCCGTTTAGGTGTTATAGTTTTATACTCGTTTTCTAGTTTTCTACTTGTTATAAAGCAGTTCCTCAGGGATAGCTGATTCTCGTGCAAAAGCAAATGATAGCTTGCAGGAAGCACTCTGAAAATGGCAAGCTGCGGAATTAGTGAGAGTGCTGGGATTTTCTTACAAGCCACTGCTCTGTAAGCTAAAGCCAGGAGTATATCCGCAGTCCCATAAGAAGCTGCTTAGCATATAGGTTTTTGCTGATCTGCTGTATATCGCACATCCGCTTGCAACGAAGAGGCGACGAGTCAGAGAGTAAGTAAGAAGAAGGCTAACGAGATAGGGTTAGAGCGGGCAACACGAACAAGGGCTAGGCAAAGGATAAGAGATTCTCCGATTGGGTCTATAGCTAGAATATCATAGAGCGGCGGGCTAGAGCAAGGAAGTTAGAAAATGGGAATCTTTCCCAAGTAAAGCTTGAAGGAAAATATAGGCATGTCGTTCTCTTAAGTAAAGCTTGAAGGAAAATATAGGCATGTCGTTCTCTTTAATACAATTACAGGGATAAGTATAGGCATATGCTTGAGCTTTCTCTCCTGGCCAGTGACTTTGAATGAAAGCAAGCGGGAGATACAAGAAGTTCAATGGCACCAAGAGCAGATTCCACCGGGTCCTCTTTCCTGCTTCCTGTGAGAAACCGAATTCCATGCCAGTAGTAAGAGAATTTCGCCTTCTGTCTTTCTTTTGGATTGGTAAGCTAAGGCCTCAGGAAGTCTTTGTCCCATTTCAGCTCCTCGCCATTTCCTTTCCCTCTGCCTGCCCTTTTGGAATCTTGGGTATTGGATAGGCTCAAAAAGGGCAAGTATCTTTGTTAGCAAGTACGCTAGTTAGCAAGTTGGTGTTGTTTTCCTCGTTTTCCTCTCTTGTCATTCGAGCTTTAGCTTCCTTCCGCTTTCCTCTCTTGTCATTCGAGCTTTCTTTAGCTTCCGCTTTCTTTCCTCTCCGAGCAAGCCAAGCGTGTTTGAAATGGAAAATGGTAAAGCTGGGCAATCAGATAAGATATGTCAGGATGGAAGTCAAATGGTAAAGCTGCTTGAGTTCATACAGTGTAATAGGTATGATCTATAGGCTTGGTCCCTCGCGGATAAGCCAGTAATAAGGTAATCGCATGGCTGTTTCCTGTGGTTGAATGCCTGAGGTGGATGCAAACCTTTCTTTTCCAGGGTCGGTCTTGTCTTGACTTGATGCCGAGAAGGAGCTGCTATGAAATCTGCTTTGGCACTTTAGGAAGGGGGGGAATAATCCAATAGTCAATCCACGAAAGAACGGTGTTTGGGAGGTTTGGATTCATAGACGCACGGATAAGACCGATGCCATTAAATGCCATTAAAGTCATTATATGGTTTTCTGCTTTTCATTATAGCTGGCAGGGATAGAGATGGAATAGGCGGTTTTCGGGACAAATGTAACAGAAGTAAGAGAAAACGAAACTCTTTTGAAACACTAACGAGAAAAAGAAAAACAGAAGAAAAGAAAGCCATTGTATATAGAAGAAAAGAAAGCCATTGTATATTAAGTAAGCCCTAATCGAAGTTATAATGATCAACAGGTTGTCAATGAAGACAATCCAGGGTTATGGAGTGAATCTTTTTCCTAGTGTTACCATTTGCAAAACGGAATCGAAGAAAACCCAATACCAAATGAGCGCTAATAGAGGACTTGCTAATAGAGGACTTATTTATATAACATTTATCCAGAATCTGGCTCTATGTTATATATGAGATGAGAAGGTCTATACGTTGTTCGTGGGAAACAGCTTTCTTGATATAAGCTAACAGATAAGGGACTTGCTCGTGGGCTTTCTCCGAATTGCATTATAAAGTCGGAGTTGATGGATGGAGCACTAGGTCGATCAGGATACTAATACATACTTCTCCGGATACTAATAAAGGAATCTAGACTCAACTTCCAAAGTGGGAAATCAACTAAGTAGTCTCAAAATGAGTAACTACCCTAAAAGAAAGGAACTAGAAACTGACCCCCTCCTCTCAGCTATTGGAATCAAACCCATACTCATAAGAATCGATCTACTGGCAAACAGATCTTCCCCGTTGGGGCACTTAAGCTTCCTTTCCGGTCTTCCATTCTATGTAGCGTTTCTGGCATCCTGACCTGTTAGTTAAAGAAAGAGTCCAGCAACTCCTAAAACTCTGCCCTACGCGAGTAATCTTTTAAGCTGGAATAAGGAATTGGGCTACTACTATGAAGAGTAAACACCAATCAAAAGAATAGAGCTAATGCAAAAGAATAGAGCTAATGACAAACAGACTTGCCCTGCCAAGTAACTACGTAAGACCTGCCAAGCAACTAAAACACTTGAAAGCAACTACAACCTTCAAGTCAAAAGCAAGAATTGAAGCTCACAGGCAAGACTCTAAGGAACAAAAGTCTTAGAATCAGATAAAAGAATGGAAGCCTAACATTCGAACTGCATGCTTAAAGCAAGGAAAGGCAGACTCAAACTAAAGATAAGAGTTGGTTTACAGCTGGCGCAGGAGCGGAAGAGCTAGAGTGGAAATAAGGAATCCAACAATAGAATAGGCATGAAACAAAGTAGTCAAAGAATATGAAACTAGTGCTACAAGGGCCCCGCCCCTAGGACAAAGGATCGAACTCATTAGTACGAGAATAGGTACTCGCACGAGGGATCACAACTAGAAAGTGCAGAATGGAATTGATTAGTATCATAACTCGCCGGTAGGGTCCAAGCCAAACCTTACTACTCGCCCAGGGCACCCAGCACTACTATCTAGGCCACCAACTTAGACTTGTTCCTGGCATTCCCATGTTGAGTATGCCTTTACTGTCTCTCAGGCCCGGGCTCCTTACCTCAAATCCGTATTCCACTATCAGGTTCAAACTCAAGCCTTCTATTCTTTATCCCTGATTCCTGTTTGCTTGAACACCTAAAGCAGCCTTTGCTTGGGTTTAGGCTCCCATTGCTTGTTTTCATGCTATAAATACTGATTGGAATCAAAAGTGAAGAATATAGTCGTTAGCTCCCGATCTCATATCTTTAGTTGTCCCTAGTATACTCACTTTGGGGGTTGAGCCGGACACTGCCCTACCCACGGGCACTTGAACCTTTATGTTGAACCCTACCACTACGCACTTTCACCTTTATGTTGAACCCTAAAACTACTAGAATTAAGGCGACCTTTACCTCATCTAGGCCCGCTACTCCCTGTTTGAAGTCTTCTGTTCCTGTCTCTTAGCCTGGAACCCAATGGCAACTATATTACTTGACTTACTCGATACTTTCTCCTATAATAAGGAAATAAACCAGTACTTATTACTTGGGGAATCGAGCTCGGAACTAGGAATGACATAGTGCCTAAAAGACTTGACTAGCGCACAACAATACTTACTTGACTAACTAGGAAATCGACTACTGCTGATGGGGCTGCTACTACTTCCTTGTATTCCTCCACTGCTGATTCGAATCTTAGTTTTCAACCCGACAAGAAAAAGGGCCAAGGCCTCAAACTCAACTGGGCCAATCCACTAAGACCCGAGAAAGAAGGATACCGACATGAAAGTGGTTGCCACCCGCGTGATGGCTCTCTTTGGCTACAATGATGCTGACACACTGGTTAATAGTGCCTGTAATACGACCGACAATGACCTCCTCAGTGATAGAAGACCTAGAAGGAGTGGCATCCGATCGAGACAAAGTGAGTAGAATGTACTTACGGTAATTATAATGCTCCTTAGGAAAAACAGAAGGAATGCTTGTGTTCATGGTACCGAAAGAAAAGAGCCAACTCCCATCTGACTTCCTCCGCTCTGGTTGGTAACACCTCTGCTAGCTTCCTCGGATTGATTTCTTTGCCAGCAACATACGGATGAAACAAGGGATGAAACAAGGCTCTATTTGTTTGACCCATTAACTTCAGGGCAGCATCTTTAAACAATGAAACTAGAACAGTGACTGGCCATTCATTCATAAGCACATACTTTTTCACGGCTGACCCCGCCTATTCATTCTCATCGCAAACACCTGACTTTCTCACTGCCGATGATCCAGCTTAAACATAGGATGAAACAGAAACGGACCGAACCGTTTGCTGGTTCCGTTGCTGACTTAGTGCTTTATGGTTTCGGCTCTCTTGAAACTTGAACTTAACCGTACCTTTACTTTCCTTTAGCACCCCGAGTTGCTTGTGCCATACTTTATACTTGCTGTTTACCTGCCCTTTCGAACAGAGCTTGTGGGTTCCCTTGCGCAACTACGTTTACAGACTCGAAAGCCCCTGCATGCTTACTTCTTTATATGCTTTGACCACTTTCTTTTGGAGCGCAGAAACTTTATAACCACTAGCTGCTGATTTGGCTCTTCAGCCTTAACCAAGTCAAGTGGATGTTCTTTATACCTGAGTTGATACTTGAGACGAGACTTCTCTAGCACCTAAAAACGAAGTAGGGGGTCTAGCACTAACAACTAAGTATGGGGGAGTTGTGGCCCATGGGATTCTATACGAGACGCAACTTGTTCTTTGACCGACCTCTCTCCTTTCAGGGAACTTTAGGATAGGAACTACTTGCTGTTGACTCTCCTCTTGAATGACTACCCTCTCCGTTTTATTACCTTATTCTTCTTGACTTAGCATTTGCAGCTTCACCTGAGCCAGCTTCCATTTGCACTGTTGCTTTAAGAATTGATTGAATCCATCGAGCAAGCACTACAAGCACCGACTGGAACTGACAAAACTCATGTTGGTGTTGGGCACACCCCTGCATCCCTTTAGAATAGAATGGAACAACTTCTCTTAGCGCCGAGGAAACTAATATAGATCTTTCTAGGGCGGAAGTGAAGCTAACTCCCTGTCACCGACGACTAAAACCAGACTAAAACACCAGCCAGGTCTTCAAGCCAACTACTCGTCCTGTATACTGAGTTTCATTCTAACTTGACTACTTTAGAGGCTAATTCCCACTATCGATAGTTTATTGCTATACTAATATTGGGAATTGAGTAAGGGCTGTTCGGCGATACCAATTCGACTAATCCCTGTGGGGCCATAATCAAAGTCAAGGCAAGCAAGACCCATTGGCACTTTCAAGGCATAGCGCTGTCAATGGCTAAAAGTATGGGGGAGTTTAGTGCTATTGGACTCTATTCTTTTCTTTCTGCTCGAAGTCAAGTTCCAGCCCTTTAAGAAAGTAATATCTTAATAAGAGTATCAAGTCTCACGTAAGCAAAGATGCCCCTGAACTTATTTATTGCGAGCATCTACTGTTGGTGAAACCTCTCCTGCCAACTTATTTATTGCGAGCATCTTCCAACCCGCTAGTTGCATCTGCTACCGAGCACGATTAGACTAGGTAAAACCATTGCTGGACTTCTTTCAGGTTGAAGGAATAGCTTTGAATGAGGCGTTGTGTGAAGCATCATACATAAGATTCTATAATCCAAAACTCTAAGAAACATAAAAACACTGCCTATGCTACATATGCTCTAGATGAGCAAGAGAACAAAGGACGAAAGAAAGAACGACAGGTGGTTTAGTTCGTGTGATGCAGCTCCAAATTTCTCTACTTCGACCTATAGCTACTACTCCATTCTTGATTCTTTTCTTTGTCAGCTAACGTGAGTTCACTCAAGAATAGACAATACTTCCTTTCTTTATACTAAACAGGAGACTTTCTACTTTGTCTCGCTGGACCTATGAATGAAAGATATGTATGTACCCACCACTATAGGAAGGAAAGAGGAATGCCCATTAGTAAAGGTGTTGTGAAGATGAGCAATGTAGAAATCCAATCTCGCATTAAAAACTCTAACAGCTGAGTCTGGGCCTGATCCCGGATGAAGATTCAGTTACTGCGGATTGAGAGTCTCGGGGAATCCAATCAATTGGAAAAAGTATCATTGAAGATCTCTATCAGTTGTTCTAGTTCATTGGCGCCTATAATCTGTGCTTTCTGGTTCCGCTTGATACTATACTTCAGTACTTTTAGCTTCCGCGGGACAATCACTATAAGGCAATAAAGCAGCTGACCAGAGCTATAAGGCAATAAAGCAGCTGACCAGAGCTTTCGAACAGTTTCTTCTGTTCTGTTGAAACAGCTCTTTCTTACTCACCGGATCCTGCTCCATATTCTATTCTATATTCTACTCCCTGGATCTTCTTATTCTTCAATGGGCATAGCTTCTTTTCCGGACTCAACTGAAACTCCCTTTCCATTAGCCGATACGACGAAGACTTGAATTGCGAAACCATCCTCCTGATTCTATTGAAACTGCTTTAGATACTGATCCAGTAATATTGGATCCCAGCCAGCCCATGAATATTATTTATCCAGCTGCTTCTTTGCTTGCTTGCATAATGAGTGAGCCGGGAAAGGGTGGAAGAGAGATGGGGCAACTACCTTTGGGGCACTACCAAACCTAGATAGACCAACACACAAACACCCCCGAACAGTTCATTTTGATGGGCCGGAAGCGCTTTGATAGCCGGCTTCTCTCTCGAGTCATTCTAAAAGGCATGCGTGTGATCCGAGAAGAAAGCAATAGTTTGGCTCGGCCCCTTCTTAGTCAATGGACTTCTAGTTTCAGGGACGGGAATCATGACTTTGACTTTTAGGGAAACCTGTAAGTGTAAAGGAAGGAAGAGCTTACAGTTAAGGTTTCCGTAGAGTTGAACCTGCACCCGAACCAGAGAAGGAACCGAATAAAGCCTGTAAGGGTACTCGGGCAGGATGGATAGCATTCAATAATGTAGCAGGTAGCGGGTAGGCGTTACCTAAGATAGCCGGCACTCGAATCAAAAGCTTGAGTTTCGTTTCGGTACTAAAGTGACAGCGCTCTACGAAATCCTATCTTTCGGGCTAGGCTAGTTACGGTCAGCAGTTAAAGCAGATCTGGTAAAGAATTATCTCATTGTCGGGCGGGCATTCCAACTTCGTCCCCAAGACTACTGCCACACCAGACCTAGTGTATGGGTAATAAATCCCTGTGTTGCCTGCCTTGCTTGAAACTGTCATGCTACTTAAATGTTAAGGTAAAGGTGGGTTCCGATAGCTAACCATTGTTCTCCAGTAACCGAGTGAGTTATGAATTGAGTATCTAAGGGGGCTTTGTATCATTCATTCACGCTTCGAACGAAACGAAGAGAACCGACATTTTGCTTTCTGATATAATGCATACAAAACCGCGGGTTCTTTAAACTCCTCGTATTAAGGTCAAAAAGAGCAACTTTCCCGATTCCTGCCATTCAATCTCCTGATCCACGACCAACCATATTCTTGCTTTAGCTCATCCCTTGTTGTTTATTTACCGCTTCCTCTCCACTTAGTTTTGTTGTTGGGCCTGGACTGCCAACTGGACATACTTGCTACTTTCCTAGAACTGGAATGAATCCAGCATCTGAACCGACTCGACTTGGACCACATCCCGCTACACCAGTACTTAACTCTGCCTCTGAACTATACCTCACTCACACCCTCACTCTACTTTCCATCTTAGGCTTCTCGAGTGGGGCGACTTAGCTGATTCACTTTCTTCACCGACAACAGGACTAGTTGGGCCCGGACCAGTTTCTGATCTATCTTCGGCTTCGGCAACAAATCTTTCCACTTATTCTTCTTCTGCAGACTTATACACAAGAGCTTAACTCTCATTTGAAGACCCGCTTGCTGTTGAGAACTTGGATGAGGCTTCTTCTACGGATTAGGCTGTATCTACAGATACTGATTCAGTTGTCGATGTCCACTTTCTATCTTCCGCTTAAGGGTGTGGGTTTAGGTTTGTATTCATTCTTCCAGAGATTCTCTTCGGCTTCATATCCCTTTTCATCTACTACAGTCTCCGCTCCACCAGTTGACTTGAGAACTAAGGATTCTGTTTAAGTAGTTGCTCGGCTGAAGTAGTTGCTCGGCTGTTTTAGTACTTGGTAGATACCTGCCTGAGTATACTAATACTAATAATGAAAAGCAAGAATCAAGCTCTCAAATAGTAAATAAAGAATAAAGCAGAGAAGAAAGAATTTCCCTTATATTAGTAAAGGCGGGAACTCGCAACACCGAATCGGAATAAGGAATTGAAGAAATCCACTAATAAGTGTATAAGGCAACAACTACAGCTTCTAAGACACCAACTAGTAAACTCATAGGATCAAACTCGAAAGTCAGGATACTTGTAGTTAGGGGTCAGACTTCTAGTGTGGTAGTAAAGAATTCAATCATAAAGTAGCTGTTGAGGAATGGAAAAAACGGCCCCACTATATAAGAATTGCACTCAGTAGTAGCAGAACGAACTAGTTCACTTGCCCACCTTAAACTAACAAGTCAGAAGTGGGTGTGTCATCAGTGTATAAGAGGCAAACCGGAATTCCAGAATAAGAAACCGCAACAAGATAACAAAACACTAAAACCAAAAAGTACTTAAGAGACGATAAAGAGCAAATGAGACCTAAATGCTATAAGAATGGAACTTGGAATTAAGTCATTGAAGCATCCAACTAAAAACTAAGATTCGCTATACACCTAATGAATCCAACCAGTGCATCTCGGACTGATACCAACAACTCCAAGGCTTAACTCACTGCTAACAAGCCTTCAACTGGTGCCGGGTC
The DNA here is from genome assembly GCF_036884655.1 of Musa acuminata AAA Group. Taxonomy (NCBI): domain Eukaryota; kingdom Viridiplantae; phylum Streptophyta; class Magnoliopsida; order Zingiberales; family Musaceae; genus Musa; species Musa acuminata. The sequence continues at coordinate 28,198 of NW_027020498.1, forward strand.
CTGTGTGAACCTGTATTTTCTTCTTTGACTTACTGGTCATATACTATTTGCTATCAAAAAAGACGGTAAAACGCAAAAAAGGAATGACTTTTGATCGGTCTATTAGGTAAAATTCCATCACTGCCTTTTTTCCCGGGAAAACGTCAAATTGTAATTTCTATCCGATCCCTTAGGAGGCAAAACACCTTCGCTATCAAAAAAGACGGTAAAACGCAAAAAAGGAATGACTTTTGACCTAGCTATTAGGGAAAACAGGGTTGCTATGAAACGCTCCTGCCACTACACATTAGTAGTTCCTTGGCTGATAGCAAAGTGAGACTTGGGCTAGGACTTGAGTTGGGATGGATGCCCTAAGCGAAAGAAAACTCATATTGCTCCAATCTGAATTCAGTTATAGGAGCGGAGAAGAAGACCTGATATCGGTTGGAAGTAGTAGTAGCTTGAGGAGAGGTATGATAGTTTACAGAGGAGAGGTTGAGTTCAAAGAGCCATAGGAGAGGAAGCAGAGCCAGAGCCAGTAGTTTATGAGTTTCATCTGCCAAGTAGTTGAGTAGTTTCATAAGTCGTAGTCGCCCGAGTGGAGTCGACTTGCCTAGGAACACTAGCTGCCCGAGTTGAGTCTTCAGTTGACAACAGTCGAGGTAGGCAAGCTAGTAAAGAGTGGAGGTAGGCTTGGTAAGCTATTCCAGTATAGTTCTTGACCCAAACTAGTAGTTCCGTGGTAAAGTTGAATATCAAGTAGTTGTCCAGGAATTCATACCTTATGTACAGGAGCCGAGCCAGTAGTTTATGAGTGGAATACCTTACTTGTAGTAGAGCAGTAGAATAAGTAGTAGTAGTCCACACTGTCAGTCAACTCTACTTAGGAATCTATATAAGTTACAAGCAGTGAACTCCAATCTACCAAGAATCGATATAAGTAACTGAACTCCACTCAACAAGTAAACAAGCAAGGGCGCAAAGCACAGATAGCTGCTGGGTGCATTAGAAGGCATAATCAAAGTCAGGGCGGGCAATAAACAATGCTTTGTTTTGTTACTGCAATAAGCAATGCTTTGTTTTGTTACTATGTTACTATATCACATAATGGGGTGCAGCTTCCAATTCTCTTGGTGACATAGAGGGTTTAGTGGCTGAAACAATTGAGGCTTGGGGGAACAGTACTATAGAGTTAACAAATGAGTACTAAAAGTTCTAGGATAGGGTTAGCAAAGGAAGGAAGCAAGGCAAGGCGCGTTGCTTTTTGAGTATACGCTTGGCCTTTATTTCTTTGGTAGTAGCACACTTTCTTCGACTATGGGCTCAACCTCCTCTTTTGTTTCATATTAAGAGTCCGAAGAGAATTCCACCCTATGTAAGTAAGCCTAAGTTACAAACTTTCAATATAAAGACGGGTTCAAGTCCATTAACCGAGCGAGCACAAAGCAAAAACTAGGGGAGAGCAATCAATACAGTAAAGTCGGGCCTATCAAATAGAAAAGCAGGAGAAGGGAGGAACTGAAACGGAAACTCAAAGCAGTGATCTGGTACTGGGCTGGTGAGAATGATACTACGCCTATGGAATGAATGAAAAGGAAAGAAAATCGAGAGATAGAAAGAAAAGAACCTGCTAAAGGATCTACATAGGCCCCCGCACTTCTTTCAAATACTAAAGCTTGATCAGTCGCTCTAACCTTTGGAAAGCGCTTAGCATTAGAACTTGTTAGCTATTGAACTTTCATAATAAGAAATTAGATATATAGAAGTCAGTCTAAGTAAAGTCAATATAAGTAAAGTAAGTAGTATCAAAAGAAATGGTGTATAAAGCAAATATAAGTAAAGTAAGTCAGTATCAAAAGAAATGATGTATAAAGCAAATAGCCTGAAAGATATCGATAATCAATTCTTTCTATGACTTAGGGATAATACATAATACATAGGAGTATAAGTATACACCTGTAGGAAGAGAAGTCGAATGGCTTTGACTATATATAAAGTGTTAGATCGGTAGCCCCTTACCCGTACTCCATTCCTCTATTAATTCAGGGGCCGGCGGAAGCAAAAAAGCTAATAACCGTATAGGCTTCTTTCTATTTGATTTGCTAACCCCGGACATAACATATAAGTACCACACGATTGAGATCCATCTATACGCCCATCGTAGTACCGAGGCCCTTCACGGTAGCGCTTCACCTATAGTCTGGAATCAATAACATGGTTGTACTGTGAAATCAATCAAAATAGTCTGATTTCTACCGATCAAAAAGTAATGAAAAGGATATTCAAAGAACATTGACGCTGCAGAGTGAAGAAATGCTATAGTCTGGGTATCTAAAGAACCGATCTGCTTCTTCTGTTGACGAAGGGTAGTTGAACTGAACCCCAATTATCTTAATCAAATAGTCAAGTCAAGATAGAGGAAGAGGTAAAGAGAAGAGGAGAGGTATTGTACTACAGTACAGGGTTGGTGCCTTCTTTCTATTATACATGGCTCCAGCCTCTTACTAGTAGTAGCTTGGCCCCGTGTTTTAGTCAAATAATCCCAAGATTCTAGGAGCGGTCAGAAGCAAGGCAAGGGATGACTTGTTGTACCGGAATGGTTCATCGTAAAAAGAACAACAACAACATCGACTAATACGAATTTTAAGCAGATCGGCTGTGAGGTGAAGGGTGTTTCTTCCTTCTCAATCGCTCTGAGGGACCCGCATACACCCTACAATACTTTGATAGCCACCGCCTTGTGAGCTTAGGAATCGCCATTGGGGTTTTTCACCCTTAACGTCAAGTCAGGGAGTTATTAGGAGTTCTGCCAGTTTCCGTTTTCGGATGCGAGAGAATCCGCTGTAATTGGAGTAAAGGTGAGCTATGTTCTCTAGATAAAAGTCCAGAGTCAGTTGAAGCAAAAGGTGAGCTATGTTCTCTAGATAAAAGTCCAGAGTCAGTTGAAGCAAAAGGAAAGCTATGCTCTATGGTTGGTTATCCTCTTCTATCTAATGTACGTTCTAAGGTTTGATTTGATATAGCTAATGTCCCCCCAGTTATAAGAGAAGATTGGATTATTTGCTGCAACAATCGATTCATAAAGTCAAGTTTAGGTCGGGTACGACAGTGATCTACTTGTTCAGTTGCGGGAAGCAGTAAGTAAGGAACAGTTTGATTAAGGTCAAAAGAATATAGTATTGATGCGCGAACGGGAATAGATAGATTCCATTCATTCTTTGTTGCGATAACTTCTAGTCTATAATCCTGTAATAAGAGATAGATTAAGTGTAGCGGGTAAGCTCGGTGTAGCGGTGCAAGTCCTTTGTTCGGTTCGACTGGCAAGGAAGCCATAAGTAAGGTGCTAAGAGCCTTGGGCGCTTTAGAAGGCAAGGGTCTCTGTTAGAAAAAGAAGAAATGCACTTCCACGGCTTTTTGAGTCTGAAATGATGGGATTACCTATCCAATTAGTGGAACAGAGCTTAAAGCACTCGAAAGAAAGGTTCACATAGCGATATAAGGGAAGGGATTGAAAGCGCTAAGTGGATATAGGTATAAGTTATTTTGTTGGTGTTCTAGCTCAAAGGCTGTTGCGCCAAGTGAATGAGAGTTTCAGTTGACTTCTTGCCTAAAGGTTGTTGACTTGCTTGTAGACTTGTTCCTTTGCTTATAGAATTCCATAGAGCTATACACATACAGAATAGCGTAAACAAACAGCTTTGCATCCTTTAAGAGACTTTCTCAGTATTAAGAATTGAGTGCACAAAAGAGGAGAGGAGAATGTTGCGTTCCACTTATAGAATCCAATAACAACACCTCACTGTGAAACTATAAAGAATAGAAAATGGTGCAAACGGTGAACTCTCAACTCAATCTATGCTTTCCCTAACTAACACACCTCCCTGCGAAACTCTTTCTTTAAGGAACAAACACCTAAAAGCCAGACTTGAACCAGTGCTAGATAGACTCAGAATGCCCCTAAGCAGTATCGGAACCAAACCTTGGCCCTCGCCCGCTCCACTTCTTTTTTCAGGCTATAGTTACTGAACCTGATCCTTACTCGCTCGTTTGCAAACTGACAATACCGTCCCAAAGCCTTACTAGTTATCTCACCAGACCCAGCTACCCTAACATTGGATCAAACTTCAACTAAAAGGACCTTAAGCCTTACTCTCTGGGTAATCAATCTTGCTCTTTAGCTGCGTTACCGCTCCTTTATCTTAGGCTTATTTCCTGCTCTACCACTCCTTTATCGCCGGCTTATTTCCTGCTCTACCACTCCTATGGGTTAAGCTTCAAACTGGAACTAATGCCTTCCAGTCCGCTACCCTGGCATCTAAGTCTC
>NW_027020499.1:10000-12500 GCF_036884655.1 Musa acuminata AAA Group
AAGAACAGGCCAAAAACTGGCCAAAACAGCCCAAAAACGGGCCAAAACTGGCCATTTTTGGCTGCGCGAGCGAGCGGCGAGCGGCGAACAGCGAGCGAAGCGAGAGGCAGCACCGTCCCTGCTATACGAAAGCCCCATCCAGCCCTGTGCCACCCGGGGGGTTCCAGGGTGCTGAGATGGCTGACGTTTTGCTCCGCTCTCGACGGTCACCGCGCAATGCAAGAACAGGCCAAAAACTGGCCAAAACGGCCCAAAAACGGGCCAAAACTGGCCATTTTTGGCTGCGCGAGCGGCGAGCGGCGGACAGCGAGCGAAGCGAGAGGCAGCACCGTCCCTGCTATACGAAAGCCCCATCCAGCCCTGTGCCACCCGGGGGGTTCCAGGGTGCTGAGATGGCTGACGTTTTGCTCCGCTCTCGACGGTCACCGCGCAATGCAAGAACAGGCCAAAAACTGGCCAAAACGGCCCAAAAACGGGCCAAAACTGGCCATTTTTGGCTGCGCGAGCGAGCGGCGAGCGGCGGACAGCGAGCGAAGCGAGAGGCAGCACCGTCCCTGCTATACGAAAGCCCCATCCAGCCCTGTGCCACCCGGGGGGTTCCAGGGTGCTGAGATGGCTGACGTTTTGCTCCGCTCTCGACGGTCACCGCGCAATGCAAGAACAGGCCAAAAACTGGCCAAAACGGCCCAAAAACGGGCCAAAACTGGCCATTTTTGGCTGCACGAGCGAGCGGCGAGCGGCGGACAGCGAGCGAAGCGAGAGGCAGCACCGTCCCTGCTATACGAAAGCCCCATCCAGCCCTGTGCCACCCGGGGGGTTCCAGGGTGCTGAGATGGCTGACGTTTTGCTCCGCTCTCGACGGTCACCGCGCAATGCAAGAACAGGCCAAAAACTGGCCAAAACGGCCCAAAAACGGGCCAAAACTGGCCATTTTTGGCTGCACGAGCGAGCGGCGAGCGGCGGACAGCGAGCGAAGCGAGAGGCAGCACCGTCCCTGCTATACGAAAGCCCCATCCAGCCCTGTGCCACCCGGGGGGTTCCAGGGTGCTGAGATGGCTGACGTTTTGCTCCGCTCTCGACGGTCACCGCGCAATGCAAGAACAGGCCAAAAACTGGCCAAAACGGCCCAAAAACGGGCCAAAACTGGCCATTTTTGGCTGCACGAGCGAGCGGCGAGCGGCGGACAGCGAGCGAAGCGAGAGGCAGCACCGTCCCTGCTATACGAAAGCCCCATCCAGCCCTGTGCCACCCGGGGGGTTCCAGGGTGCTGAGATGGCTGACGTTTTGCTCCGCTCTCGACGGTCACCGCGCAATGCAAGAACAGGCCAAAAACTGGCCAAAACGGCCCAAAAACGGGCCAAAACTGGCCATTTTTGGCTGCACGAGCGAGCGGCGAGCGGCGGACAGCGAGCGAAGCGAGAGGCAGCACCGTCCCTGCTATACGAAAGCCCCATCCAGCCCTGTGCCACCCGGGGGGTTCCAGGGTGCTGAGATGGCTGACGTTTTGCTCCGCTCTCGACGGTCACCGCGCAATGCAAGAACAGGCCAAAAACTGGCCAAAACGGCCCAAAAACGGGCCAAACCTGGCCATTTTTGGCTGCGCGAGCGAGCGGCGAGCGGCGGACAGCGAGCGAAGCGAGAGGCAGCACCGTCCCTGCTATATACGAAAGCCCCATCCAGCCCTGTGCCACCCGGGGGGTTCCAGGGTGCTGAGATGGCTGACGTTTTGCTCCGCTCACGACGGTCACCGCACCACGCAAGAACGGACCATAAACAGGCCAAAACAGCCCAAAAACGGGCCAAAACTGGTCATTTTTGGCTGCGCGAGCGAGCGGCGAGCGGCGAACAGCGAGCGAAGCGTGAGGCAGCACCGTCCCTGCTATACGAAAGCCCCATCCAGCCCTGTGCCACCCGGGGGGTTCCAGGGTGCTGAGATGGCTGACGTTTTGCTCCGCTCACGACGGTCACCGCGCCATGCAAGAACGGACCAAAAACAGAACAAAACAGCCCAAAAACGGGCCAAAACTGGCCATTTTTGGCTGAGCGAGCGAGCGGTGAGCGGCGAACAGCGAGCGAAGCGAGAGGCAGCACCGTCCCTGCTATACGAAAGCCCCATCCAGCCCTGTGCCACCCGGGGGGTTCCAGGGTGCTGAGATGGCTGACGTTTTGCTCCGCTCACGACGGTCGCCGTGCCACGCAAGAACGGACCAAAAACAGGCCAAAACAGCCCAAAAACGGGCCAAAACTGGCCATTTTAGGTTGCGCGAGCGAGCGGCGAGCGGCGAACAGCGAGCGAAGCGTGAGGCAGCACCGTCCCTGCTATACGAAAGCCCCATCCAGCCCTGTGCCACCCGGGGGGTTCCAAGGTGCTGAGATGGCTGACGTTTTGCTCCGCTCACGACGGTCACCGCGCCACGCCAGAACAGACCAAAAACAGGCCAAAACAGCCCAAAAACGGGCCAAAACTGGCCATTTTTGGCTGCGCGAGCGAGCGGCGAGC
>NW_027020499.1:20000-22500 GCF_036884655.1 Musa acuminata AAA Group
AAACTGGCCAAAACGGCCCAAAAACGGGCCAAAACTGGCCATTTTTGGCTGCGCGAGCGAGCGGCGAGCGGCGGACAGCGAGCGAAGCGAGAGGCAGCACCGTCCCTGCTATACGAAAGCCCCATCCAGCCCTGTGCCACCCGGGGGGTTCCAGGGTGCTGAGATGGCTGACGTTTTGCTCCGCTCTCGACGGTCACCGCGCAACGCAAGAACAGGCCAAAAACTGGCCAAAACGGCCCAAAAACGGGCGAAAACTGGCCATTTTTGGCTGCGCGAGCGAGCGGCGAGCGGCGGACAGCGAGCGAAGCGAGAGGCAGCACCGTCCCTGCTATACGAAAGCCCCATCCAGCCCTGTGCCACCCGGGGGGTTCCAGGGTGCTGAGATGGCTGACGTTTTGCTCCGCTCTCGACGGTCACCGCGCAACGCAAGAACAGGCCAAAAACTGGCCAAAACGGCCCAAAAACGGGCCAAAACTGGCCATTTTTGGCTGCGCGAGCGAGCGGCGAGCGGCGGACAGCGAGCGAAGCGAGAGGCAGCACCGTCCCTGCTATACGAAAGCCCCATCCAGCCCTGTGCCACCCGGGGGGTTCCAGGGTGCTGAGATGGCTGACATTTTGCTCCGCTCACGACGGTCGCCGCGGCACACAAGAACAGCCCAAAAACAGGCCAAAACAGCCCAAAAACGGGCCAAAACTGGCCATTTTTGGCTGCGCGAGCGAGCAGCGAGCGGCGGACAGCGAGCGAAGCGAGAGGCAGCACCGTCCCTGCTATACGAAAGCCCCATCCAGCCCTGTGCCACCCGGGGGGTTCCAGGGTGCTGAGATGGCTGACGTTTTGCTCCGCTCACGACGGTCGCCGCGGCACGCAAGAACAGGCCAAAAACTGGCCAAAACAGCCCAAAAACGGGCCAAAACTGGCCATTTTTTGCTGCGCGAGCGAGCGGAGAGCGGCGAACAGCGAGCGAAGCGCGAGGCAGCACCGTCCCTGCTATACGAAAGCCCCATCCAGCCCTGTGCCACCCGGGGGGTTCCAGGGTGCTGAGATGGCTGACATTTTGCTCCGCTCACGACGGTCACCGCGCCACACAAGAACAGCCCAAAAACAGGCCAAAACAGCCCAAAAACGGGCCAAAACTGGCCATTTTTGGCTGCGCGAGCGAGCGGCGAGCGGCGAACAGCGAGCGAAGCGAGAGGCAGCACCGTCCCTGCTATACGAAAGCCCCATCCAGCCCTGTGCCACCCGGGGGGTTCCAGGGTGCTGAGATGGCTGACGTTTTGCTCCGCTCACGACGGTCACCGCACCACGCAAGAACAGGCCAAAAACTGGCCAAAACAGCCCAAAAACGGGCCAAAACTGGCCATTTTTGGCTGCGCGAGCGAGCGGCGAGCGGCGAACAGCGAGCGAAGCGAGAGGCAGCACCGTCCCTGCTATACGAAAGCCCCATCCAGCCCTGTGCCACCCGGGGGGTTCCAGGGTGCTGAGATGGCTGACGTTTTGCTCCGCTCTCGACGGTCACCGCGCAATGCAAGAACAGGCCAAAAACTGGCCAAAACGGCCCAAAAACGGGCCAAAACTGGCCATTTTTGGCTGCGCGAGCGGCGAGCGGCGGACAGCGAGCGAAGCGAGAGGCAGCACCGTCCCTGCTATACGAAAGCCCCATCCAGCCCTGTGCCACCCGGGGGGTTCCAGGGTGCTGAGATGGCTGACGTTTTGCTCCGCTCTCGACGGTCACCGCGCAATGCAAGAACAGGCCAAAAACTGGCCAAAACGGCCCAAAAACGGGCCAAAACTGGCCATTTTTGGCTGCGCGAGCGAGCGGCGAGCGGCGGACAGCGAGCGAAGCGAGAGGCAGCACCGTCCCTGCTATACGAAAGCCCCATCCAGCCCTGTGCCACCCGGGGGGTTCCAGGGTGCTGAGATGGCTGACGTTTTGCTCCGCTCTCGACGGTCACCGCGCAATGCAAGAACAGGCCAAAAACTGGCCAAAACGGCCCAAAAACGGGCCAAAACTGGCCATTTTTGGCTGCACGAGCGAGCGGCGAGCGGCGGACAGCGAGCGAAGCGAGAGGCAGCACCGTCCCTGCTATACGAAAGCCCCATCCAGCCCTGTGCCACCCGGGGGGTTCCAGGGTGCTGAGATGGCTGACGTTTTGCTCCGCTCTCGACGGTCACCGCGCAATGCAAGAACAGGCCAAAAACTGGCCAAAACGGCCCAAAAACGGGCCAAAACTGGCCATTTTTGGCTGCACGAGCGAGCGGCGAGCGGCGGACAGCGAGCGAAGCGAGAGGCAGCACCGTCCCTGCTATACGAAAGCCCCATCCAGCCCTGTGCCACCCGGGGGGTTCCAGGGTGCTGAGATGGCTGACGTTTTGCTCCGCTCTCGACGGTCACCGCGCAATGCAAGAACAGGCCAAAAACTGGCCAAAACGGCCCAAAAACGGGCCAAAACTGGCCATTTTTGGCTGCACGAGCGAGCGGCGAGCGGCGGACAGCGAGCG
>NW_027020499.1:32500-35000 GCF_036884655.1 Musa acuminata AAA Group
GCAGCACCGTCCCTGCTATACGAAAGCCCCATCCAGCCCTGTGCCACCCGGGGGGTTCCAGGGTGCTGAGATGGCTGACGTTTTGCTCCGCTCACGACGGTCACCGCACCACGCAAGAACAGGCCAAAAACTGGCCAAAACAGCCCAAAAACGGGCCAAAACTGGCCATTTTTGGCTGCGCGAGCGAGCGGCGAGCGGCGAACAGCGAGCGAAGCGAGAGGCAGCACCGTCCCTGCTATACGAAAGCCCCATCCAGCCCTGTGCCACCCGGGGGGTTCCAGGGTGCTGAGATGGCTGACGTTTTGCTCCGCTCTCGACGGTCACCGCGCAATGCAAGAACAGGCCAAAAACTGGCCAAAACGGCCCAAAAACGGGCCAAAACTGGCCATTTTTGGCTGCGCGAGCGGCGAGCGGCGGACAGCGAGCGAAGCGAGAGGCAGCACCGTCCCTGCTATACGAAAGCCCCATCCAGCCCTGTGCCACCCGGGGGGTTCCAGGGTGCTGAGATGGCTGACGTTTTGCTCCGCTCTCGACGGTCACCGCGCAATGCAAGAACAGGCCAAAAACTGGCCAAAACGGCCCAAAAACGGGCCAAAACTGGCCATTTTTGGCTGCGCGAGCGAGCGGCGAGCGGCGGACAGCGAGCGAAGCGAGAGGCAGCACCGTCCCTGCTATACGAAAGCCCCATCCAGCCCTGTGCCACCCGGGGGGTTCCAGGGTGCTGAGATGGCTGACGTTTTGCTCCGCTCTCGACGGTCACCGCGCAATGCAAGAACAGGCCAAAAACTGGCCAAAACGGCCCAAAAACGGGCCAAAACTGGCCATTTTTGGCTGCACGAGCGAGCGGCGAGCGGCGGACAGCGAGCGAAGCGAGAGGCAGCACCGTCCCTGCTATACGAAAGCCCCATCCAGCCCTGTGCCACCCGGGGGGTTCCAGGGTGCTGAGATGGCTGACGTTTTGCTCCGCTCTCGACGGTCACCGCGCAATGCAAGAACAGGCCAAAAACTGGCCAAAACGGCCCAAAAACGGGCCAAAACTGGCCATTTTTGGCTGCACGAGCGAGCGGCGAGCGGCGGACAGCGAGCGAAGCGAGAGGCAGCACCGTCCCTGCTATACGAAAGCCCCATCCAGCCCTGTGCCACCCGGGGGGTTCCAGGGTGCTGAGATGGCTGACGTTTTGCTCCGCTCTCGACGGTCACCGCGCAATGCAAGAACAGGCCAAAAACTGGCCAAAACGGCCCAAAAACGGGCCAAAACTGGCCATTTTTGGCTGCACGAGCGAGCGGCGAGCGGCGGACAGCGAGCGAAGCGAGAGGCAGCACCGTCCCTGCTATACGAAAGCCCCATCCAGCCCTGTGCCACCCGGGGGGTTCCAGGGTGCTGAGATGGCTGACGTTTTGCTCCGCTCTCGACGGTCACCGCGCAATGCAAGAACAGGCCAAAAACTGGCCAAAACGGCCCAAAAACGGGCCAAAACTGGCCATTTTTGGCTGCACGAGCGAGCGGCGAGCGGCGGACAGCGAGCGAAGCGAGAGGCAGCACCGTCCCTGCTATACGAAAGCCCCATCCAGCCCTGTGCCACCCGGGGGGTTCCAGGGTGCTGAGATGGCTGACGTTTTGCTCCGCTCTCGACGGTCACCGCGCAATGCAAGAACAGGCCAAAAACTGGCCAAAACGGCCCAAAAACGGGCCAAAACTGGCCATTTTTGGCTGCGCGAGCGAGCGGCGAGCGGCGGACAGCGAGCGAAGCGAGAGGCAGCACCGTCCCTGCTATATACGAAAGCCCCATCCAGCCCTGTGCCACCCGGGGGGTTCCAGGGTGCTGAGATGGCTGACGTTTTGCTCCGCTCACGACGGTCACCGCACCACGCAAGAACGGACCATAAACAGGCCAAAACAGCCCAAAAACGGGCCAAAACTGGTCATTTTTGGCTGCGCGAGCGAGCGGCGAGCGGCGAACAGCGAGCGAAGCGTGAGGCAGCACCGTCCCTGCTATACGAAAGCCCCATCCAGCCCTGTGCCACCCGGGGGGTTCCAGGGTGCTGAGATGGCTGACGTTTTGCTCCGCTCACGACGGTCACCGCGCCATGCAAGAACGGACCAAAAACAGGCCAAAACAGCCCAAAAACGGGCCAAAACTGGCCATTTTTGGCTGAGCGAGCGAGCGGTGAGCGGCGAACAGCGAGCGAAGCGAGAGGCAGCACCGTCCCTGCTATACGAAAGCCCCATCCAGCCCTGTGCCACCCGGGGGGTTCCAGGGTGCTGAGATGGCTGACGTTTTGCTCCGCTCACGACGGTCGCCGTGCCACGCAAGAACGGACCAAAAACAGGCCAAAACAGCCCAAAAACGGGCCAAAACTGGCCATTTTAGGTTGCGCGAGCGAGCGGCGAGCGGCGAACAGCGAGCGAAGCGTGAGGCAGCACCGTCCCTGCTATACGAAAGCCCCATCCAGCCCTGTGCCACCCGGGGGGTTCCAAGGTGCTGAGATGGCTGACGTT
>NW_027020500.1:2500-5000 GCF_036884655.1 Musa acuminata AAA Group
AGAACAGGCCAAAAACTGGCCAAAACGGCCCAAAAACGGGCCAAAACTGGCCATTTTTGGCTGCGCGAGCGAGCGGCGAGCGGCGGACAGCGAGCGAAGCGAGAGGCAGCACCGTCCCTGCTATACGAAAGCCCCATCCAGCCCTGTGCCACCCGGGGGGTTCCAGGGTGCTGAGATGGCTGACATTTTGCTCCGCTCACGACGGTCGCCGCGGCACACAAGAACAGCCCAAAAACAGGCCAAAACAGCCCAAAAACGGGCCAAAACTGGCCATTTTTGGCTGCGCGAGCGAGCAGCGAGCGGCGGACAGCGAGCGAAGCGAGAGGCAGCACCGTCCCTGCTATACGAAAGCCCCATCCAGCCCTGTGCCACCCGGGGGGTTCCAGGGTGCTGAGATGGCTGACGTTTTGCTCCGCTCACGACGGTCGCCGCGGCACGCAAGAACAGGCCAAAAACTGGCCAAAACAGCCCAAAAACGGGCCAAAACTGGCCATTTTTTGCTGCGCGAGCGAGCGGAGAGCGGCGAACAGCGAGCGAAGCGCGAGGCAGCACCGTCCCTGCTATACGAAAGCCCCATCCAGCCCTGTGCCACCCGGGGGGTTCCAGGGTGCTGAGATGGCTGACATTTTGCTCCGCTCACGACGGTCACCGCGCCACACAAGAACAGCCCAAAAACAGGCCAAAACAGCCCAAAAACGGGCCAAAACTGGCCATTTTTGGCTGCGCGAGCGAGCGGCGAGCGGCGAACAGCGAGCGAAGCGAGAGGCAGCACCGTCCCTGCTATACGAAAGCCCCATCCAGCCCTGTGCCACCCGGGGGGTTCCAGGGTGCTGAGATGGCTGACGTTTTGCTCCGCTCACGACGGTCACCGCACCACGCAAGAACAGGCCAAAAACTGGCCAAAACAGCCCAAAAACGGGCCAAAACTGGCCATTTTTGGCTGCGCGAGCGAGCGGCGAGCGGCGAACAGCGAGCGAAGCGAGAGGCAGCACCGTCCCTGCTATACGAAAGCCCCATCCAGCCCTGTGCCACCCGGGGGGTTCCAGGGTGCTGAGATGGCTGACGTTTTGCTCCGCTCTCGACGGTCACCGCGCAATGCAAGAACAGGCCAAAAACTGGCCAAAACGGCCCAAAAACGGGCCAAAACTGGCCATTTTTGGCTGCGCGAGCGGCGAGCGGCGGACAGCGAGCGAAGCGAGAGGCAGCACCGTCCCTGCTATACGAAAGCCCCATCCAGCCCTGTGCCACCCGGGGGGTTCCAGGGTGCTGAGATGGCTGACGTTTTGCTCCGCTCTCGACGGTCACCGCGCAATGCAAGAACAGGCCAAAAACTGGCCAAAACGGCCCAAAAACGGGCCAAAACTGGCCATTTTTGGCTGCGCGAGCGAGCGGCGAGCGGCGGACAGCGAGCGAAGCGAGAGGCAGCACCGTCCCTGCTATACGAAAGCCCCATCCAGCCCTGTGCCACCCGGGGGGTTCCAGGGTGCTGAGATGGCTGACGTTTTGCTCCGCTCTCGACGGTCACCGCGCAATGCAAGAACAGGCCAAAAACTGGCCAAAACGGCCCAAAAACGGGCCAAAACTGGCCATTTTTGGCTGCACGAGCGAGCGGCGAGCGGCGGACAGCGAGCGAAGCGAGAGGCAGCACCGTCCCTGCTATACGAAAGCCCCATCCAGCCCTGTGCCACCCGGGGGGTTCCAGGGTGCTGAGATGGCTGACGTTTTGCTCCGCTCTCGACGGTCACCGCGCAATGCAAGAACAGGCCAAAAACTGGCCAAAACGGCCCAAAAACGGGCCAAAACTGGCCATTTTTGGCTGCACGAGCGAGCGGCGAGCGGCGGACAGCGAGCGAAGCGAGAGGCAGCACCGTCCCTGCTATACGAAAGCCCCATCCAGCCCTGTGCCACCCGGGGGGTTCCAGGGTGCTGAGATGGCTGACGTTTTGCTCCGCTCTCGACGGTCACCGCGCAATGCAAGAACAGGCCAAAAACTGGCCAAAACGGCCCAAAAACGGGCCAAAACTGGCCATTTTTGGCTGCACGAGCGAGCGGCGAGCGGCGGACAGCGAGCGAAGCGAGAGGCAGCACCGTCCCTGCTATACGAAAGCCCCATCCAGCCCTGTGCCACCCGGGGGGTTCCAGGGTGCTGAGATGGCTGACGTTTTGCTCCGCTCTCGACGGTCACCGCGCAATGCAAGAACAGGCCAAAAACTGGCCAAAACGGCCCAAAAACGGGCCAAAACTGGCCATTTTTGGCTGCACGAGCGAGCGGCGAGCGGCGGACAGCGAGCGAAGCGAGAGGCAGCACCGTCCCTGCTATACGAAAGCCCCATCCAGCCCTGTGCCACCCGGGGGGTTCCAGGGTGCTGAGATGGCTGACGTTTTGCTCCGCTCTCGACGGTCACCGCGCAATGCAAGAACAGGCCAAAAACTGGCCAAAACGGCCCAAAAACGGGCCAAAACTGGCCATTTTTGGCTGCGCGAGCGAGCGGCGAGCGGC
>NW_027020500.1:25000-27500 GCF_036884655.1 Musa acuminata AAA Group
TCCAGCCCTGTGCCACCCGGGGGGTTCCAGGGTGCTGAGATGGCTGACGTTTTGCTCCGCTCTCGACGGTCACCGCGCAACGCAAGAACAGGCCAAAAACTGGCCAAAACGGCCCAAAAACGGGCCAAAACTGGCCATTTTTGGCTGCGCGAGCGAGCGGCGAGCGGCGGACAGCGAGCGAAGCGAGAGGCAGCACCGTCCCTGCTATACGAAAGCCCCATCCAGCCCTGTGCCACCCGGGGGGTTCCAGGGTGCTGAGATGGCTGACATTTTGCTCCGCTCACGACGGTCGCCGCGGCACACAAGAACAGCCCAAAAACAGGCCAAAACAGCCCAAAAACGGGCCAAAACTGGCCATTTTTGGCTGCGCGAGCGAGCAGCGAGCGGCGGACAGCGAGCGAAGCGAGAGGCAGCACCGTCCCTGCTATACGAAAGCCCCATCCAGCCCTGTGCCACCCGGGGGGTTCCAGGGTGCTGAGATGGCTGACGTTTTGCTCCGCTCACGACGGTCGCCGCGGCACGCAAGAACAGGCCAAAAACTGGCCAAAACAGCCCAAAAACGGGCCAAAACTGGCCATTTTTTGCTGCTGCGAGCGAGCGGAGAGCGGCGAACAGCGAGCGAAGCGCGAGGCAGCACCGTCCCTGCTATACGAAAGCCCCATCCAGCCCTGTGCCACCCGGGGGGTTCCAGGGTGCTGAGATGGCTGACATTTTGCTCCGCTCACGACGGTCACCGCGCCACACAAGAACAGCCCAAAAACAGGCCAAAACAGCCCAAAAACGGGCCAAAACTGGCCATTTTTGGCTGCGCGAGCGAGCGGCGAGCGGCGAACAGCGAGCGAAGCGAGAGGCAGCACCGTCCCTGCTATACGAAAGCCCCATCCAGCCCTGTGCCACCCGGGGGGTTCCAGGGTGCTGAGATGGCTGACGTTTTGCTCCGCTCACGACGGTCACCGCACCACGCAAGAACAGGCCAAAAACTGGCCAAAACAGCCCAAAAACGGGCCAAAACTGGCCATTTTTGGCTGCGCGAGCGAGCGGCGAGCGGCGAACAGCGAGCGAAGCGAGAGGCAGCACCGTCCCTGCTATACGAAAGCCCCATCCAGCCCTGTGCCACCCGGGGGGTTCCAGGGTGCTGAGATGGCTGACGTTTTGCTCCGCTCTCGACGGTCACCGCGCAATGCAAGAACAGGCCAAAAACTGGCCAAAACGGCCCAAAAACGGGCCAAAACTGGCCATTTTTGGCTGCGCGAGCGGCGAGCGGCGGACAGCGAGCGAAGCGAGAGGCAGCACCGTCCCTGCTATACGAAAGCCCCATCCAGCCCTGTGCCACCCGGGGGGTTCCAGGGTGCTGAGATGGCTGACGTTTTGCTCCGCTCTCGACGGTCACCGCGCAATGCAAGAACAGGCCAAAAACTGGCCAAAACGGCCCAAAAACGGGCCAAAACTGGCCATTTTTGGCTGCGCGAGCGAGCGGCGAGCGGCGGACAGCGAGCGAAGCGAGAGGCAGCACCGTCCCTGCTATACGAAAGCCCCATCCAGCCCTGTGCCACCCGGGGGGTTCCAGGGTGCTGAGATGGCTGACGTTTTGCTCCGCTCTCGACGGTCACCGCGCAATGCAAGAACAGGCCAAAAACTGGCCAAAACGGCCCAAAAACGGGCCAAAACTGGCCATTTTTGGCTGCACGAGCGAGCGGCGAGCGGCGGACAGCGAGCGAAGCGAGAGGCAGCACCGTCCCTGCTATACGAAAGCCCCATCCAGCCCTGTGCCACCCGGGGGGTTCCAGGGTGCTGAGATGGCTGACGTTTTGCTCCGCTCTCGACGGTCACCGCGCAATGCAAGAACAGGCCAAAAACTGGCCAAAACGGCCCAAAAACGGGCCAAAACTGGCCATTTTTGGCTGCACGAGCGAGCGGCGAGCGGCGGACAGCGAGCGAAGCGAGAGGCAGCACCGTCCCTGCTATACGAAAGCCCCATCCAGCCCTGTGCCACCCGGGGGGTTCCAGGGTGCTGAGATGGCTGACGTTTTGCTCCGCTCTCGACGGTCACCGCGCAATGCAAGAACAGGCCAAAAACTGGCCAAAACGGCCCAAAAACGGGCCAAAACTGGCCATTTTTGGCTGCACGAGCGAGCGGCGAGCGGCGGACAGCGAGCGAAGCGAGAGGCAGCACCGTCCCTGCTATACGAAAGCCCCATCCAGCCCTGTGCCACCCGGGGGGTTCCAGGGTGCTGAGATGGCTGACGTTTTGCTCCGCTCTCGACGGTCACCGCGCAATGCAAGAACAGGCCAAAAACTGGCCAAAACGGCCCAAAAACGGGCCAAAACTGGCCATTTTTGGCTGCACGAGCGAGCGGCGAGCGGCGGACAGCGAGCGAAGCGAGAGGCAGCACCGTCCCTGCTATACGAAAGCCCCATCCAGCCCTGTGCCACCCGGGGGGTTCCAGGGTGCTGAGATGGCTGACGTTTTGCTCCGCTCTCGACGGTCACCGCGCAATGC
>NW_027020500.1:47500-50291 GCF_036884655.1 Musa acuminata AAA Group
AAAACGGCCCAAAAACGGGCCAAAACTGGCCATTTTTGGCTGCGCGAGCGAGCGGCGAGCGGCGGACAGCGAGCGAAGCGAGAGGCAGCACCGTCCCTGCTATACGAAAGCCCCATCCAGCCCTGTGCCACCCGGGGGGTTCCAGGGTGCTGAGATGGCTGACGTTTTGCTCCGCTCTCGACGGTCACCGCGCAACGCAAGAACAGGCCAAAAACTGGCCAAAACGGCCCAAAAACGGGCCAAAACTGGCCATTTTTGGCTGCGCGAGCGAGCGGCGAGCGGCGGACAGCGAGCGAAGCGAGAGGCAGCACCGTCCCTGCTATACGAAAGCCCCATCCAGCCCTGTGCCACCCGGGGGGTTCCAGGGTGCTGAGATGGCTGACATTTTGCTCCGCTCACGACGGTCGCCGCGGCACACAAGAACAGCCCAAAAACAGGCCAAAACAGCCCAAAAACGGGCCAAAACTGGCCATTTTTGGCTGCGCGAGCGAGCAGCGAGCGGCGGACAGCGAGCGAAGCGAGAGGCAGCACCGTCCCTGCTATACGAAAGCCCCATCCAGCCCTGTGCCACCCGGGGGGTTCCAGGGTGCTGAGATGGCTGACGTTTTGCTCCGCTCACGACGGTCGCCGCGGCACGCAAGAACAGGCCAAAAACTGGCCAAAACAGCCCAAAAACGGGCCAAAACTGGCCATTTTTTGCTGCGCGAGCGAGCGGAGAGCGGCGAACAGCGAGCGAAGCGCGAGGCAGCACCGTCCCTGCTATACGAAAGCCCCATCCAGCCCTGTGCCACCCGGGGGGTTCCAGGGTGCTGAGATGGCTGACATTTTGCTCCGCTCACGACGGTCACCGCGCCACACAAGAACAGCCCAAAAACAGGCCAAAACAGCCCAAAAACGGGCCAAAACTGGCCATTTTTGGCTGCGCGAGCGAGCGGCGAGCGGCGAACAGCGAGCGAAGCGAGAGGCAGCACCGTCCCTGCTATACGAAAGCCCCATCCAGCCCTGTGCCACCCGGGGGGTTCCAGGGTGCTGAGATGGCTGACGTTTTGCTCCGCTCACGACGGTCACCGCACCACGCAAGAACAGGCCAAAAACTGGCCAAAACAGCCCAAAAACGGGCCAAAACTGGCCATTTTTGGCTGCGCGAGCGAGCGGCGAGCGGCGAACAGCGAGCGAAGCGAGAGGCAGCACCGTCCCTGCTATACGAAAGCCCCATCCAGCCCTGTGCCACCCGGGGGGTTCCAGGGTGCTGAGATGGCTGACGTTTTGCTCCGCTCTCGACGGTCACCGCGCAATGCAAGAACAGGCCAAAAACTGGCCAAAACGGCCCAAAAACGGGCCAAAACTGGCCATTTTTGGCTGCGCGAGCGTGCGAGCGGCGGACAGCGAGCGAAGCGAGAGGCAGCACCGTCCCTGCTATACGAAAGCCCCATCCAGCCCTGTGCCACCCGGGGGGTTCCAGGGTGCTGAGATGGCTGACGTTTTGCTCCGCTCTCGACGGTCACCGCGCAATGCAAGAACAGGCCAAAAACTGGCCAAAACGGCCCAAAAACGGGCCAAAACTGGCCATTTTTGGCTGCGCGAGCGAGCGGCGAGCGGCGGACAGCGAGCGAAGCGAGAGGCAGCACCGTCCCTGCTATACGAAAGCCCCATCCAGCCCTGTGCCACCCGGGGGGTTCCAGGGTGCTGAGATGGCTGACGTTTTGCTCCGCTCTCGACGGTCACCGCGCAATGCAAGAACAGGCCAAAAACTGGCCAAAACGGCCCAAAAACGGGCCAAAACTGGCCATTTTTGGCTGCACGAGCGAGCGGCGAGCGGCGGACAGCGAGCGAAGCGAGAGGCAGCACCGTCCCTGCTATACGAAAGCCCCATCCAGCCCTGTGCCACCCGGGGGGTTCCAGGGTGCTGAGATGGCTGACGTTTTGCTCCGCTCTCGACGGTCACCGCGCAATGCAAGAACAGGCCAAAAACTGGCCAAAACGGCCCAAAAACGGGCCAAAACTGGCCATTTTTGGCTGCACGAGCGAGCGGCGAGCGGCGGACAGCGAGCGAAGCGAGAGGCAGCACCGTCCCTGCTATACGAAAGCCCCATCCAGCCCTGTGCCACCCGGGGGGTTCCAGGGTGCTGAGATGGCTGACGTTTTGCTCCGCTCTCGACGGTCACCGCGCAATGCAAGAACAGGCCAAAAACTGGCCAAAACGGCCCAAAAACGGGCCAAAACTGGCCATTTTTGGCTGCACGAGCGAGCGGCGAGCGGCGGACAGCGAGCGAAGCGAGAGGCAGCACCGTCCCTGCTATACGAAAGCCCCATCCAGCCCTGTGCCACCCGGGGGGTTCCAGGGTGCTGAGATGGCTGACGTTTTGCTCCGCTCTCGACGGTCACCGCGCAATGCAAGAACAGGCCAAAAACTGGCCAAAACGGCCCAAAAACGGGCCAAAACTGGCCATTTTTGGCTGCACGAGCGAGCGGCGAGCGGCGGACAGCGAGCGAAGCGAGAGGCAGCACCGTCCCTGCTATACGAAAGCCCCATCCAGCCCTGTGCCACCCGGGGGGTTCCAGGGTGCTGAGATGGCTGACGTTTTGCTCCGCTCTCGACGGTCACCGCGCAATGCAAGAACAGGCCAAAAACTGGCCAAAACGGCCCAAAAACGGGCCAAAACTGGCCATTTTTGGCTGCGCGAGCGAGCGGCGAGCGGCGGACAGCGAGCGAAGCGAGAGGCAGCACCGTCCCTGCTATATACGAAAGCCCCATCCAGCCCTGTGCCACCCGGGGGGTTCCAGGGTGCTG
>NW_027020501.1:2500-5000 GCF_036884655.1 Musa acuminata AAA Group
AGATGGCTGACGTTTTGCTCCGCTCACGACGGTCACCGCACCACGCAAGAACAGGCCAAAAACTGGCCAAAACAGCCCAAAAACGGGCCAAAACTGGCCTTGGCTGCACGAGCGAGCGGCGAGCGGCGGACAGCGAGCGAAGCGAGAGGCAGCACCGTCCCTGCTATACGAAAGCCCCATCCAGCCCTGTGCCACCCGGGGGGTTCCAGGGTGCTGAGATGGCTGACGTTTTGCTCCGCTCTCGACGGTCACCGCGCAATGCAAGAACAGGCCAAAAACTGGCCAAAACGGCCCAAAAACGGGCCAAAACTGGCCATTTTTGGCTGCACGAGCGAGCGGCGAGCGGCGGACAGCGAGCGAAGCGAGAGGCAGCACCGTCCCTGCTATACGAAAGCCCCATCCAGCCCTGTGCCACCCGGGGGGTTCCAGGGTGCTGAGATGGCTGACGTTTTGCTCCGCTCTCGACGGTCACCGCGCAATGCAAGAACAGGCCAAAAACTGGCCAAAACGGCCCAAAAACGGGCCAAAACTGGCCATTTTTGGCTGCACGAGCGAGCGGCGAGCGGCGGACAGCGAGCGAAGCGAGAGGCAGCACCGTCCCTGCTATACGAAAGCCCCATCCAGCCCTGTGCCACCCGGGGGGTTCCAGGGTGCTGAGATGGCTGACGTTTTGCTCCGCTCTCGACGGTCACCGCGCAATGCAAGAACAGGCCAAAAACTGGCCAAAACGGCCCAAAAACGGGCCAAAACTGGCCATTTTTGGCTGCACGAGCGAGCGGCGAGCGGCGGACAGCGAGCGAAGCGAGAGGCAGCACCGTCCCTGCTATACGAAAGCCCCATCCAGCCCTGTGCCACCCGGGGGGTTCCAGGGTGCTGAGATGGCTGACGTTTTGCTCCGCTCTCGACGGTCACCGCGCAATGCAAGAACAGGCCAAAAACTGGCCAAAACGGCCCAAAAACGGGCCAAAACTGGCCATTTTTGGCTGCACGAGCGAGCGGCGAGCGGCGGACAGCGAGCGAAGCGAGAGGCAGCACACCGTCCCTGCTATACGAAAGCCCCATCCAGCCCTGTGCCACCCGGGGGGTTCCAGGGTGCTGAGATGGCTGACGTTTTGCTCCGCTCTCGACGGTCACCGCGCAATGCAAGAACAGGCCAAAAACTGGCCAAAACGGCCCAAAAACGGGCCAAAACTGGCCATTTGTGGCTGCACGAGCGAGCGGCGAGCGGCGGACAGCGAGCGAAGCGAGAGGCAGCACCGTCCCTGCTATACGAAAGCCCCATCCAGCCCTGTGCCACCCGGGGGGTTCCAGGGTGCTGAGATGGCTGACGTTTTGCTCCGCTCTCGACGGTCACCGCGCAATGCAAGAACAGGCCAAAAACTGGCCAAAACGGCCCAAAAACGGGCCAAAACTGGCCATTTTTGGCTGCACGAGCGGAGCGGCGAGCGGCGGACAGCGAGCGAAGCGAGAGGCAGCACCGTCCCTGCTATACGAAAGCCCCATCCAGCCCTGTGCCACCCGGGGGTTCCAGGGACTGCTGAGATGGCTGACGTTTGCTCCGCTCTCGACGGTCACCGCGAATGCAAGAACAGGCCAAAAACTGCCAAAACGGCCCAAAACGGGCCAAAACTGGCCATTTTGGCTGCGCGAGCGAGCGGCGAGCGGCGGACAGCGAGCGAAGCGAGAGGCAGCACCGTCCCTGCTATATACGAAAGCCCCATCCAGCCCTGTGCCACCCGGGGGGTTCCAGGGTGCTGAGATGGCTGACGTTTTGCTCCGCTCACGACGGTCACCGCACCACGCAAGAACGGACCATAAACAGCGCAAAACAGCCCAAAAACGGGCCAAAACTGGTCATTTTTGGCTGCGCGAGCGAGCGGCGAGCGGCGAACAGCGAGCGAAGCGTGAGGCAGCACCGTCCCTGCTATACGAAAGCCCCATCCAGCCCTGTGCCACCCGGGGGGTTCCAGGGTGCTGAGATGGCTGACGTTTTGCTCCGCTCAAGGTCACCGCGCCATGCAAGAACGGACCAAAAACAGGCCAAAACAGCCCAAAAACGGGCCAAAACTGGCCATTTTGGCTGAGCGAGCGAGCGGTGAGCGGCGAACAGCGAGCGAAAGCGAGAGGCAGCACCGTCCCTGCTATACGAAAGCCCCATCCAGCCCTGTGCCACCCGGGGGTTCCAGGGTGCTGAGATGGCTGACGTTTTGCTCCGCTCACGACGGTCGCCGTGCCACGCAAGAACGGACCAAAAACAGGCCAAAACAGCCCAAAAACGGGCCAAAACTGCCATTTAGTTCGCGACGCGAGCGAGCGGCGAGCGGCGAACAGCGAGCGACAGCGTGATGGCAGCACCGTCCCTGCTATACGAAAGCCCATCCAGCCCTGTGCCACCCGGGGGTTCCAAGGTGCTGAGATGGCTGACGTTTTGCTCCGCTCACGACGGTCACCGCGCCACGCCAGAACAGACCCAAAAACAGCCAAAACAGCCCAAAAAACG
>NW_027020501.1:15000-17500 GCF_036884655.1 Musa acuminata AAA Group
GCCAAAACTGGCCATTTTTGGCTGCACGAGCGAGCGGCGAGCGGCGGACAGCGAGCGAAGCGAGAGGCAGCACCGTCCCTGCTATACGAAAGCCCCATCCAGCCCTGTGCCACCCGGGGGGTTCCAGGGTGCTGAGATGGCTGACGTTTTGCTCCGCTCTCGACGGTCACCGCGCAATGCAAGAACAGGCCAAAAACTGGCCAAAACGGCCCAAAAACGGGCCAAAACTGGCCATTTTTGGCTGCGCGAGCGAGCGGCGAGCGGCGGACAGCGAGCGAAGCGAGAGGCAGCACCGTCCCTGCTATACGAAAGCCCCATCCAGCCCTGTGCCACCCGGGGGGTTCCAGGGTGCTGAGATGGCTGACGTTTTGCTCCGCTCTCGACGGTCACCGCGCAATGCAAGAACAGGCCAAAAACTGGCCAAAACGGCCCAAAAACGGGCCAAAACTGGCCATTTTTGGCTGCACGAGCGAGCGGCGAGCGGCGGACAGCGAGCGAAGCGAGAGGCAGCACCGTCCCTGCTATACGAAAGCCCCATCCAGCCCTGTGCCACCCGGGGGGTTCCAGGGTGCTGAGATGGCTGACGTTTTGCTCCGCTCTCGACGGTCACCGCGCAATGCAAGAACAGGCCAAAAACTGGCCAAAACGGCCCAAAAACGGGCCAAAACTGGCCATTTTTGGCTGCACGAGCGAGCGGCGAGCGGCGGACAGCGAGCGAAGCGAGAGGCAGCACCGTCCCTGCTATACGAAAGCCCCATCCAGCCCTGTGCCACCCGGGGGGGGTTCCAGGGTGCTGAGATGGCTGACGTTTTGCTCCGCTCTCGACGGTCACCGCGCAATGCAAGAACAGGCCAAAAACTGGCCAAAACGGCCCAAAAACGGGCCAAAACTGGCCATTTTTGGCTGCACGAGCGAGCGGCGAGCGGCGGACAGCGAGCGAAGCGAGAGGCAGCACCGTCCCTGCTATACGAAAGCCCCATCCAGCCCTGTGCCACCCGGGGGGTTCCAGGGTGCTGAGATGGCTGACGTTTTGCTCCGCTCTCGACGGTCACCGCGCAATGCAAGAACAGGCCAAAAACTGGCCAAAACGGCCCAAAAACGGGCCAAAACTGGCCATTTTTGGCTGCGCGAGCGAGCGGCGAGCGGCGGACAGCGAGCGAAGCGAGAGGCAGCACCGTCCCTGCTATACGAAAGCCCCATCCAGCCCTGTGCCACCCGGGGGGTTCCAGGGTGCTGAGATGGCTGACGTTTTGCTCCGCTCTCGACGGTCACCGCGCAATGCAAGAACAGGCCAAAAACTGGCCAAAACGGCCCAAAAACGGGCCAAAACTGGCCATTTTTGGCTGCACGAGCGAGCGGCGAGCGGCGGACAGCGAGCGAAGCGAGAGGCAGCACCGTCCCTGCTATACGAAAGCCCCATCCAGCCCTGTGCCACCCGGGGGGTTCCAGGGTGCTGAGATGGCTGACGTTTTGCTCCGCTCTCGACGGTCACCGCGCAATGCAAGAACAGGCCAAAAACTGGCCAAAACGGCCCAAAAACGGGCCAAAACTGGCCATTTTTGGCTGCACGAGCGAGCGGCGAGCGGCGGACAGCGAGCGAAGCGAGAGGCAGCACCGTCCCTGCTATACGAAAGCCCCATCCAGCCCTGTGCCACCCGGGGGGTTCCAGGGTGCTGAGATGGCTGACGTTTTGCTCCGCTCTCGACGGTCACCGCGCAATGCAAGAACAGGCCAAAAACTGGCCAAAACGGCCCAAAAACGGGCCAAAACTGGCCATTTTTGGCTGCACGAGCGAGCGGCGAGCGGCGGACAGCGAGCGAAGCGAGAGGCAGCACCGTCCCTGCTATACGAAAGCCCCATCCAGCCCTGTGCCACCCGGGGGGTTCCAGGGTGCTGAGATGGCTGACGTTTTGCTCCGCTCTCGACGGTCACCGCGCAATGCAAGAACAGGCCAAAAACTGGCCAAAACGGCCCAAAAACGGGCCAAAACTGGCCATTTTTGGCTGCACGAGCGAGCGGCGAGCGGCGGACAGCGAGCGAAGCGAGAGGCAGCACCGTCCCTGCTATACGAAAGCCCCATCCAGCCCTGTGCCACCCGGGGGGTTCCAGGGTGCTGAGATGGCTGACGTTTTGCTCCGCTCTCGACGGTCACCGCGCAATGCAAGAACAGGCCAAAAACTGGCCAAAACGGCCCAAAAACGGGCCAAAACTGGCCATTTTTGGCTGCACGAGCGAGCGGCGAGCGGCGGACAGCGAGCGAAGCGAGAGGCAGCACCGTCCCTGCTATACGAAAGCCCCATCCAGCCCTGTGCCACCCGGGGGGTTCCAGGGTGCTGAGATGGCTGACGTTTTGCTCCGCTCTCGACGGTCACCGCGCAATGCAAGAACAGGCCAAAAACTGGCCAAAACGGCCCAAAAACGGGCCAAAACTGGCCATTTTTGGCTGCACGAGCGAGCGGCGAGCGGCGGACAGCGAGCGAAGCGAGAGGCAGCACCGTCC
>NW_027020501.1:27500-31130 GCF_036884655.1 Musa acuminata AAA Group
CGAAAGCCCCATCCAGCCCTGTGCCACCCGGGGGGTTCCAGGGTGCTGAGATGGCTGACATTTTGCTCCGCTCACGACGGTCGCCGCGGCACACAAGAACAGCCCAAAAACAGGCCAAAACAGCCCAAAAACGGGCCAAAACTGGCCATTTTTGGCTGCGCGAGCGAGCAGCGAGCGGCGGACAGCGAGCGAAGCGAGAGGCAGCACCGTCCCTGCTATACGAAAGCCCCATCCAGCCCTGTGCCACCCGGGGGGTTCCAGGGTGCTGAGATGGCTGACGTTTTGCTCCGCTCACGACGGTCGCCGCGGCACGCAAGAACAGGCCAAAAACTGGCCAAAACAGCCCAAAAACGGGCCAAAACTGGCCATTTTTTGCTGCGCGAGCGAGCGGAGAGCGGCGAACAGCGAGCGAAGCGCGAGGCAGCACCGTCCCTGCTATACGAAAGCCCCATCCAGCCCTGTGCCACCCGGGGGGTTCCAGGGTGCTGAGATGGCTGACATTTTGCTCCGCTCACGACGGTCACCGCGCCACACAAGAACAGCCCAAAAACAGGCCAAAACAGCCCAAAAACGGGCCAAAACTGGCCATTTTTGGCTGCGCGAGCGAGCGGCGAGCGGCGAACAGCGAGCGAAGCGAGAGGCAGCACCGTCCCTGCTATACGAAAGCCCCATCCAGCCCTGTGCCACCCGGGGGGTTCCAGGGTGCTGAGATGGCTGACGTTTTGCTCCGCTCACGACGGTCACCGCACCACGCAAGAACAGGCCAAAAACTGGCCAAAACAGCCCAAAAACGGGCCAAAACTGGCCATTTTTGGCTGCGCGAGCGAGCGGCGAGCGGCGAACAGCGAGCGAAGCGAGAGGCAGCACCGTCCCTGCTATACGAAAGCCCCATCCAGCCCTGTGCCACCCGGGGGGTTCCAGGGTGCTGAGATGGCTGACGTTTTGCTCCGCTCTCGACGGTCACCGCGCAATGCAAGAACAGGCCAAAAACTGGCCAAAACGGCCCAAAAACGGGCCAAAACTGGCCATTTTTGGCTGCGCGAGCGGCGAGCGGCGGACAGCGAGCGAAGCGAGAGGCAGCACCGTCCCTGCTATACGAAAGCCCCATCCAGCCCTGTGCCACCCGGGGGGTTCCAGGGTGCTGAGATGGCTGACGTTTTGCTCCGCTCTCGACGGTCACCGCGCAATGCAAGAACAGGCCAAAAACTGGCCAAAACGGCCCAAAAACGGGCCAAAACTGGCCATTTTTGGCTGCGCGAGCGAGCGGCGAGCGGCGGACAGCGAGCGAAGCGAGAGGCAGCACCGTCCCTGCTATACGAAAGCCCCATCCAGCCCTGTGCCACCCGGGGGGTTCCAGGGTGCTGAGATGGCTGACGTTTTGCTCCGCTCTCGACGGTCACCGCGCAATGCAAGAACAGGCCAAAAACTGGCCAAAACGGCCCAAAAACGGGCCAAAACTGGCCATTTTTGGCTGCACGAGCGAGCGGCGAGCGGCGGACAGCGAGCGAAGCGAGAGGCAGCACCGTCCCTGCTATACGAAAGCCCCATCCAGCCCTGTGCCACCCGGGGGGTTCCAGGGTGCTGAGATGGCTGACGTTTTGCTCCGCTCTCGACGGTCACCGCGCAATGCAAGAACAGGCCAAAAACTGGCCAAAACGGCCCAAAAACGGGCCAAAACTGGCCATTTTTGGCTGCACGAGCGAGCGGCGAGCGGCGGACAGCGAGCGAAGCGAGAGGCAGCACCGTCCCTGCTATACGAAAGCCCCATCCAGCCCTGTGCCACCCGGGGGGTTCCAGGGTGCTGAGATGGCTGACGTTTTGCTCCGCTCTCGACGGTCACCGCGCAATGCAAGAACAGGCCAAAAACTGGCCAAAACGGCCCAAAAACGGGCCAAAACTGGCCATTTTTGGCTGCACGAGCGAGCGGCGAGCGGCGGACAGCGAGCGAAGCGAGAGGCAGCACCGTCCCTGCTATACGAAAGCCCCATCCAGCCCTGTGCCACCCGGGGGGTTCCAGGGTGCTGAGATGGCTGACGTTTTGCTCCGCTCTCGACGGTCACCGCGCAATGCAAGAACAGGCCAAAAACTGGCCAAAACGGCCCAAAAACGGGCCAAAACTGGCCATTTTTGGCTGCGCGAGCGAGCGGCGAGCGGCGGACAGCGAGCGAAGCGAGAGGCAGCACCGTCCCTGCTATACGAAAGCCCCATCCAGCCCTGTGCCACCCGGGGGGTTCCAGGGTGCTGAGATGGCTGACGTTTTGCTCCGCTCTCGACGGTCACCGCGCAATGCAAGAACAGGCCAAAAACTGGCCAAAACGGCCCAAAAACGGGCCAAAACTGGCCATTTTTGGCTGCACGAGCGAGCGGCGAGCGGCGGACAGCGAGCGAAGCGAGAGGCAGCACCGTCCCTGCTATACGAAAGCCCCATCCAGCCCTGTGCCACCCGGGGGGTTCCAGGGTGCTGAGATGGCTGACGTTTTGCTCCGCTCTCGACGGTCACCGCGCAATGCAAGAACAGGCCAAAAACTGGCCAAAACGGCCCAAAAACGGGCCAAAACTGGCCATTTTTGGCTGCACGAGCGAGCGGCGAGCGGCGGACAGCGAGCGAAGCGAGAGGCAGCACCGTCCCTGCTATACGAAAGCCCCATCCAGCCCTGTGCCACCCGGGGGGGGTTCCAGGGTGCTGAGATGGCTGACGTTTTGCTCCGCTCTCGACGGTCACCGCGCAATGCAAGAACAGGCCAAAAACTGGCCAAAACGGCCCAAAAACGGGCCAAAACTGGCCATTTTTGGCTGCACGAGCGAGCGGCGAGCGGCGGACAGCGAGCGAAGCGAGAGGCAGCACCGTCCCTGCTATACGAAAGCCCCATCCAGCCCTGTGCCACCCGGGGGGTTCCAGGGTGCTGAGATGGCTGACGTTTTGCTCCGCTCTCGACGGTCACCGCGCAATGCAAGAACAGGCCAAAAACTGGCCAAAACGGCCCAAAAACGGGCCAAAACTGGCCATTTTTGGCTGCGCGAGCGAGCGGCGAGCGGCGGACAGCGAGCGAAGCGAGAGGCAGCACCGTCCCTGCTATACGAAAGCCCCATCCAGCCCTGTGCCACCCGGGGGGTTCCAGGGTGCTGAGATGGCTGACGTTTTGCTCCGCTCTCGACGGTCACCGCGCAATGCAAGAACAGGCCAAAAACTGGCCAAAACGGCCCAAAAACGGGCCAAAACTGGCCATTTTTGGCTGCACGAGCGAGCGGCGAGCGGCGGACAGCGAGCGAAGCGAGAGGCAGCACCGTCCCTGCTATACGAAAGCCCCATCCAGCCCTGTGCCACCCGGGGGGTTCCAGGGTGCTGAGATGGCTGACGTTTTGCTCCGCTCTCGACGGTCACCGCGCAATGCAAGAACAGGCCAAAAACTGGCCAAAACGGCCCAAAAACGGGCCAAAACTGGCCATTTTTGGCTGCACGAGCGAGCGGCGAGCGGCGGACAGCGAGCGAAGCGAGAGGCAGCACCGTCCCTGCTATACGAAAGCCCCATCCAGCCCTGTGCCACCCGGGGGGTTCCAGGGTGCTGAGATGGCTGACGTTTTGCTCCGCTCTCGACGGTCACCGCGCAATGCAAGAACAGGCCAAAAACT
>NW_027020502.1:5000-7500 GCF_036884655.1 Musa acuminata AAA Group
AGCCAAAAATGGCCAGTTTTGTCCCGTTTTTGGGCCGTTTTGGCCAGTTTTTGGCCTGTTCTTGCGTCGCGCGGTGACCGTCGTGAGCGGAGCAAAATGTCAGCCATCTCAGCACCCTGGAACCCCCCGGGTGGCACAGGGCTGGATGGGGCTTTCGTATAGCAGGGACGGTGCTGCCTCTCGCTTCGCTCGCTGTCCGCCGCTCGCCGCTCGCTCGCGCAGCCAAAAATGGCCAGTTTTGGCCCGTTTTTGGGCCGTTTTGGCCAGTTTTTGGCCTGTTCTTGCGTCGCGCGGTGACCGTCGTGAGCGGAGCAAAATGTCAGCCATCTCAGCACCCTGGAACCCCCCGGGTGGCACAGGGCTGGATGGGGCTTTCGTATAGCAGGGACGGTGCTGCCTCTCGCTTCGCTCGCTGTTCGCCGCTCGCCGCTCGCTCGCGCAGCCAAAAATGGCCAGTTTTGGCCCGTTTTGGCCAGTTTTTGGCCTGTTTTTGCGTTGCGCGGTGACCATCTTGAGCGGAGCAAAATGTCAGCCATCTCAGCACCCTGGAACCCCCCGGGTGGCACAGGGCTGGATGGGGCTTTCGTATAGCAGGGACGGTGATGCCTCTCGCTTCGCTCGCTGTCCGCCGCTCGCTGCTCGCTCGCGCAGCCAAAAATGGCCAGTTTTGGCCCGTTTTTGGGCCGTTTTGGCCTGTTTTTGGGCTGTTCTTGCGTCGCGCGGTGACCGTCGTGAGCGGAGCAAAATGTCAGCCATCTCAGCACCCTGGAACCCCCCGGGTGGCACAGGGCTGGATGGGGCTTTCGTATAGCAGGGACGGTGCTGCCTCTCGCTTCGCTCGCTGTCCGCCGCTCGCCGCTCGCTCGCGCAGCCAAAAATGGCCAGTTTTGTCCCGTTTTTGGGCCGTTTTGGCCTGTTTTTGGGCTGTTCTTGCGTCGCGCGGTGACCGTCGTGAGCGGAGCAAAATGTCAGCCATCTCAGCACCCTGGAACCCCCCGGGTGGCACAGGGCTGGATGGGGCTTTCGTATAGCAGGGACGGTGCTGCCTCTCGCTTCGCTCGCTGTCCGCCGCTCGCCGCTCGCTCGCGCAGCCAAAAATGGCCAGTTTTGGCCCGTTTTTGGGCCGTTTTGGCCAGTTTTTGGCCTGTTCTTGCGTCGCGCGGTGACCGTCGTGAGCGGAGCAAAATGTCAGCCATCTCAGCACCCTGGAACCCCCCGGGTGGCACAGGGCTGGATGGGGCTTTCGTATAGCAGGGACGGTGCTGCCTCTCGCTTCGCTCGCTGTTCGCCGCTCGCCGCTCGCTCGCGCAGCCAAAAATGGCCAGTTTTGGCCCGTTTTGGCCAGTTTTTGGCCTGTTTTTGCATTGCGCGGTGACCATCTTGAGCGGAGCAAAATGTCAGCCATCTCAGCACCCTGGAACCCCCCGGGTGGCACAGGGCTGGATGGGGCTTTCGTATAGCAGGGACGGTGATGCCTCTCGCTTCGCTCGCTGTCCGCCGCTCGCTGCTCGCTCACGCAGCCAAAAATGGCCAGTTTTGGCCCGTTTTTGGGCCGTTTTGGCCTGTTTTTGGCCTGTTCTTGCGTCGCGCGGTGACCGTCGTGAGCGGAGCAAAATGTCAGCCATCTCAGCACCCTGGAACCCCCCGGGTGGCACAGGGCTGGATGGGGCTTTCGTATAGCAGGGACGGTGCTGCCTCTCGCTTAGCTCGCTGTCCGCCGCTCGCCGCTCGCTCGCGCAGCCAAAAATGGCCAGTTTTGTCCCGTTTTTGGGCCGTTTTGGCCTGTTTTTGGGCTGTTCTTGCGTCGCGCGGTGACCGTCGTGAGCGGAGCAAAATGTCAGCCATCTCAGCACCCTGGAACCCCCCGGGTGGCACAGGGCTGGATGGGGCTTTCGTATAGCAGGGATGGTGCTGCCTCTCGCTTCGCTCGTTGTCCGCCGCTCGCCGCTCGCTCGCGCAGCCAAAAATGGCCAGTTTTGGCCCGTTTTTGGGCCGTTTTGGCCAGTTTTTGGCCTGTTCTTGCGTCGCGCGGTGACCGTCGTGAGCGGAGCAAAATGTCAGCCATCTCAGCACCCTGGAACCCCCCGGGTGGCACAGGGCTGGATGGGGCTTTCGTATAGCAGGGACGGTGCTGCCTCTCGCTTCGCTCGCTGTCCGCCGCTCGCCGCTCGCTCGCGCAGCCAAAAATGGCCAGTTTTGGCCCGTTTTGGCCAGTTTTTGGCCTGTTTTTGCGTTGCGCGGTGACCATCTTGAGCGGAGCAAAATGTCAGCCATCTCAGCACCCTGGAACCCCCCGGGTGGCACAGGGCTGGATGGGGCTTTCGTATAGCAGGGACGGTGATGCCTCTCGCTTCGCTCGCTGTCCGCCGCTCGCTGCTCGCTCGCGCAGCCAAAAATGGCCAGTTTTGGCCCGTTTTTGGGCCGTTTTGGCCTGTTTTTGGGCTGTTCTTGCGTCGCGCGGTGACCGTCGTGAGCGGAGCAAAATGTCAGCCATCTCAGC
>NW_027020502.1:27500-30000 GCF_036884655.1 Musa acuminata AAA Group
GTTTTGGCCAGTTTTTGGCCTGTTTTTGCGTTGCGCGGTGACCATCTTGAGCGGAGCAAAATGTCAGCCATCTCAGCACCCTGGAACCCCCCGGGTGGCACAGGGCTGGATGGGGCTTTCGTATAGCAGGGACGGTGATGCCTCTCGCTTCGCTCGCTGTCCGCCGCTCGCTGCTCGCTCGCGCAGCCAAAAATGGCCAGTTTTGGCCCGTTTTTGGGCCGTTTTGGCCTGTTTTTGGGCTGTTCTTGCGTCGCGCGGTGACCGTCGTGAGCGGAGCAAAATGTCAGCCATCTCAGCACCCTGGAACCCCCCGGGTGGCACAGGGCTGGATGGGGCTTTCGTATAGCAGGGACGGTGCTGCCTCTCGCTTCGCTCGCTGTCCGCCGCTCGCCGCTCGCTCGCGCAGCCAAAAATGGCCAGTTTTGTCCCGTTTTTGGGCCGTTTTGGCCTGTTTTTGGGCTGTTCTTGCGTCGCGCGGTGACCGTCGTGAGCGGAGCAAAATGTCAGCCATCTCAGCACCCTGGAACCCCCCGGGTGGCACAGGGCTGGATGGGGCTTTCGTATAGCAGGGACGGTGCTGCCTCTCGCTTCGCTCGCTGTCCGCCGCTCGCCGCTCGCTCGCGCAGCCAAAAATGGCCAGTTTTGGCCCGTTTTTGGGCCGTTTTGGCCAGTTTTTGGCCTGTTCTTGCGTCGCGCGGTGACCGTCGTGAGCGGAGCAAAATGTCAGCCATCTCAGCACCCTGGAACCCCCCGGGTGGCACAGGGCTGGATGGGGCTTTCGTATAGCAGGGACGGTGCTGCCTCTCGCTTCGCTCGCTGTTCGCCGCTCGCCGCTCGCTCGCGCAGCCAAAAATGGCCAGTTTTGGCCCGTTTTGGCCAGTTTTTGGCCTGTTTTTGCGTTGCGCGGTGACCATCTTGAGCGGAGCAAAATGTCAGCCATCTCAGCACCCTGGAACCCCCCGGGTGGCACAGGGCTGGATGGGGCTTTCGTATAGCAGGGACGGTGATGCCTCTCGCTTCGCTCGCTGTCCGCCGCTCGCTGCTCGCTCACGCAGCCAAAAATGGCCAGTTTTGGCCCGTTTTTGGGCCGTTTTGGCCTGTTTTTGGCCTGTTCTTGCGTCGCGCGGTGACCGTCGTGAGCGGAGCAAAATGTCAGCCATCTCAGCACCCTGGAACCCCCCGGGTGGCACAGGGCTGGATGGGGCTTTCGTATAGCAGGGACGGTGCTGCCTCTCGCTTAGCTCGCTGTCCGCCGCTCGCCGCTCGCTCGCGCAGCCAAAAATGGCCAGTTTTGTCCCGTTTTTGGGCCGTTTTGGCCTGTTTTTGGGCTGTTCTTGCGTCGCGCGGTGACCGTCGTGAGCGGAGCAAAATGTCAGCCATCTCAGCACCCTGGAACCCCCCGGGTGGCACAGGGCTGGATGGGGCTTTCGTATAGCAGGGATGGTGCTGCCTCTCGCTTCGCTCGTTGTCCGCCGCTCGCCGCTCGCTCGCGCAGCCAAAAATGGCCAGTTTTGGCCCGTTTTTGGGCCGTTTTGGCCAGTTTTTGGCCTGTTCTTGCGTCGCGCGGTGACCGTCGTGAGCGGAGCAAAATGTCAGCCATCTCAGCACCCTGGAACCCCCCGGGTGGCACAGGGCTGGATGGGGCTTTCGTATAGCAGGGACGGTGCTGCCTCTCGCTTCGCTCGCTGTCCGCCGCTCGCCGCTCGCTCGCGCAGCCAAAAATGGCCAGTTTTGGCCCGTTTTGGCCAGTTTTTGGCCTGTTTTTGCGTTGCGCGGTGACCATCTTGAGCGGAGCAAAATGTCAGCCATCTCAGCACCCTGGAACCCCCCGGGTGGCACAGGGCTGGATGGGGCTTTCGTATAGCAGGGACGGTGATGCCTCTCGCTTCGCTCGCTGTCCGCCGCTCGCTGCTCGCTCGCGCAGCCAAAAATGGCCAGTTTTGGCCCGTTTTTGGGCCGTTTTGGCCTGTTTTTGGGCTGTTCTTGCGTCGCGCGGTGACCGTCGTGAGCGGAGCAAAATGTCAGCCATCTCAGCACCCTGGAACCCCCCGGGTGGCACAGGGCTGGATGGGGCTTTCGTATAGCAGGGACGGTGCTGCCTCTCGCTTAGCTCGCTGTCCGCCGCTCTCCGCTCGCTCGCGCAGCCAAAAATGGCCAGTTTTGGCCCGTTTTTGGGCCGTTTTGGCCTGTTTTTGGGCTGTTCTTGCGTCGCGCGGTGACCGTCGTGAGCGGAGCAAAATGTCAGCCATCTCAGCACCCTGGAACCCCCCGGGTGGCACAGGGCTGGATGGGGCTTTCGTATAGCAGGGACGGTGCTGCCTCTCGCTTCGCTCGCTGTTCGCCGCTCGCTCGCGCAGCCAAAAATGGCCAGTTTTGGCCCGTTTTTGGGCCGTTTTGGCAAGTTTTTGGCCTGTTCTTGCGTTGCGCGGTGACCGTCGTGAGCGGAGCAAAATGTCAGCCATCTCAGCACCCTGGAACCCCCCGGGTGGCACAGGGCTGG
>NW_027020502.1:60000-62500 GCF_036884655.1 Musa acuminata AAA Group
GGCTTTCGTATAGCAGGGACGGTGCTGCCTCTCGCTTCGCTCGCTGTCCGCCGCTCGCCGCTCCCTCGCGCAGCCAAAAATGGCCAGTTTTGTCCCGTTTTTGGGCCGTTTTGGCCAGTTTTTGGCCTGTTCTTGCGTCGCGCGGTGACCGTCGTGAGCGGAGCAAAATGTCAGCCATCTCAGCACCCTGGAACCCCCCGGGTGGCACAGGGCTGGATGGGGCTTTCGTATAGCAGGGACGGTGCTGCCTCTCGCTTCGCTCGCTGTCCGCCGCTCGCCGCTCGCTCGCGCAGCCAAAAATGGCCAGTTT
The DNA here is from genome assembly GCF_036884655.1 of Musa acuminata AAA Group. Lineage (NCBI taxonomy): Eukaryota > Viridiplantae > Streptophyta > Magnoliopsida > Zingiberales > Musaceae > Musa > Musa acuminata. The sequence goes on from NW_027020502.1 coordinate 60,311, forward strand.
TGGCCCGTTTTTGGGCCGTTTTGGCCAGTTTTTGGCCTGTTCTTGCGTCGCGCGGTGACCGTCGTGAGCGGAGCAAAATGTCAGCCATCTCAGCACCCTGGAACCCCCCGGGTGGCACAGGGCTGGATGGGGCTTTCGTATAGCAGGGACGGTGCTGCCTCTCGCTTCGCTCGCTGTTCGCCGCTCGCCGCTCGCTCGCGCAGCCAAAAATGGCCAGTTTTGGCCCGTTTTGGCCAGTTTTTGGCCTGTTTTTGCGTTGCGCGGTGACCATCTTGAGCGGAGCAAAATGTCAGCCATCTCAGCACCCTGGAACCCCCCGGGTGGCACAGGGCTGGATGGGGCTTTCGTATAGCAGGGACGGTGATGCCTCTCGCTTCGCTCGCTGTCCGCCGCTCGCTGCTCGCTCGCGCAGCCAAAAATGGCCAGTTTTGGCCCGTTTTTGGGCCGTTTTGGCCTGTTTTTGGGCTGTTCTTGCGTCGCGCGGTGACCGTCGTGAGCGGAGCAAAATGTCAGCCATCTCAGCACCCTGGAACCCCCCGGGTGGCACAGGGCTGGATGGGGCTTTCGTATAGCAGGGACGGTGCTGCCTCTCGCTTCGCTCGCTGTCCGCCGCTCGCCGCTCGCTCGCGCAGCCAAAAATGGCCAGTTTTGTCCCGTTTTTGGGCCGTTTTGGCCTGTTTTTGGGCTGTTCTTGCGTCGCGCGGTGACCGTCGTGAGCGGAGCAAAATGTCAGCCATCTCAGCACCCTGGAACCCCCCGGGTGGCACAGGGCTGGATGGGGCTTTCGTATAGCAGGGACGGTGCTGCCTCTCGCTTCGCTCGCTGTCCGCCGCTCGCCGCTCGCTCGCGCAGCCAAAAATGGCCAGTTTTGGCCCGTTTTTGGGCCGTTTTGGCCAGTTTTTGGCCTGTTCTTGCGTCGCGCGGTGACCGTCGTGAGCGGAGCAAAATGTCAGCCATCTCAGCACCCTGGAACCCCCCGGGTGGCACAGGGCTGGATGGGGCTTTCGTATAGCAGGGACGGTGCTGCCTCTCGCTTCGCTCGCTGTTCGCCGCTCGCCGCTCGCTCGCGCAGCCAAAAATGGCCAGTTTTGGCCCGTTTTGGCCAGTTTTTGGCCTGTTTTTGCGTTGCGCGGTGACCATCTTGAGCGGAGCAAAATGTCAGCCATCTCAGCACCCTGGAACCCCCCGGGTGGCACAGGGCTGGATGGGGCTTTCGTATAGCAGGGACGGTGATGCCTCTCGCTTCGCTCGCTGTCCGCCGCTCGCTGCTCGCTCACGCAGCCAAAAATGGCCAGTTTTGGCCCGTTTTTGGGCCGTTTTGGCCTGTTTTTGGCCTGTTCTTGCGTCGCGCGGTGACCGTCGTGAGCGGAGCAAAATGTCAGCCATCTCAGCACCCTGGAACCCCCCGGGTGGCACAGGGCTGGATGGGGCTTTCGTATAGCAGGGACGGTGCTGCCTCTCGCTTAGCTCGCTGTCCGCCGCTCGCCGCTCGCTCGCGCAGCCAAAAATGGCCAGTTTTGTCCCGTTTTTGGGCCGTTTTGGCCTGTTTTTGGGCTGTTCTTGCGTCGCGCGGTGACCGTCGTGAGCGGAGCAAAATGTCAGCCATCTCAGCACCCTGGAACCCCCCGGGTGGCACAGGGCTGGATGGGGCTTTCGTATAGCAGGGATGGTGCTGCCTCTCGCTTCGCTCGTTGTCCGCCGCTCGCCGCTCGCTCGCGCAGCCAAAAATGGCCAGTTTTGGCCCGTTTTTGGGCCGTTTTGGCCAGTTTTTGGCCTGTTCTTGCGTCGCGCGGTGACCGTCGTGAGCGGAGCAAAATGTCAGCCATCTCAGCACCCTGGAACCCCCCGGGTGGCACAGGGCTGGATGGGGCTTTCGTATAGCAGGGACGGTGCTGCCTCTCGCTTCGCTCGCTGTCCGCCGCTCGCCGCTCGCTCGCGCAGCCAAAAATGGCCAGTTTTGGCCCGTTTTGGCCAGTTTTTGGCCTGTTTTTGCGTTGCGCGGTGACCATCTTGAGCGGAGCAAAATGTCAGCCATCTCAGCACCCTGGAACCCCCCGGGTGGCACAGGGCTGGATGGGGCTTTCGTATAGCAGGGACGGTGATGCCTCTCGCTTCGCTCGCTGTCCGCCGCTCGCTGCTCGCTCGCGCAGCCAAAAATGGCCAGTTTTGGCCCGTTTTTGGGCCGTTTTG
>NW_027020502.1:82500-85000 GCF_036884655.1 Musa acuminata AAA Group
CGCTTCGCTCGCTGTTCGCCGCTCGCCGCTCGCTCGCGCAGCCAAAAATGGCCAGTTTTGGCCCGTTTTGGCCAGTTTTTGGCCTGTTTTTGCGTTGCGCGGTGACCATCTTGAGCGGAGCAAAATGTCAGCCATCTCAGCACCCTGGAACCCCCCGGGTGGCACAGGGCTGGATGGGGCTTTCGTATAGCAGGGACGGTGATGCCTCTCGCTTCGCTCGCTGTCCGCCGCTCGCTGCTCGCTCGCGCAGCCAAAAATGGCCAGTTTTGGCCCGTTTTTGGGCCGTTTTGGCCTGTTTTTGGGCTGTTCTTGCGTCGCGCGGTGACCGTCGTGAGCGGAGCAAAATGTCAGCCATCTCAGCACCCTGGAACCCCCCGGGTGGCACAGGGCTGGATGGGGCTTTCGTATAGCAGGGACGGTGCTGCCTCTCGCTTCGCTCGCTGTCCGCCGCTCGCCGCTCGCTCGCGCAGCCAAAAATGGCCAGTTTTGTCCCGTTTTTGGGCCGTTTTGGCCTGTTTTTGGGCTGTTCTTGCGTCGCGCGGTGACCGTCGTGAGCGGAGCAAAATGTCAGCCATCTCAGCACCCTGGAACCCCCCGGGTGGCACAGGGCTGGATGGGGCTTTCGTATAGCAGGGACGGTGCTGCCTCTCGCTTCGCTCGCTGTCCGCCGCTCGCCGCTCGCTCGCGCAGCCAAAAATGGCCAGTTTTGGCCCGTTTTTGGGCCGTTTTGGCCAGTTTTTGGCCTGTTCTTGCGTCGCGCGGTGACCGTCGTGAGCGGAGCAAAATGTCAGCCATCTCAGCACCCTGGAACCCCCCGGGTGGCACAGGGCTGGATGGGGCTTTCGTATAGCAGGGACGGTGCTGCCTCTCGCTTCGCTCGCTGTTCGCCGCTCGCCGCTCGCTCGCGCAGCCAAAAATGGCCAGTTTTGGCCCGTTTTGGCCAGTTTTTGGCCTGTTTTTGCGTTGCGCGGTGACCATCTTGAGCGGAGCAAAATGTCAGCCATCTCAGCACCCTGGAACCCCCCGGGTGGCACAGGGCTGGATGGGGCTTTCGTATAGCAGGGACGGTGATGCCTCTCGCTTCGCTCGCTGTCCGCCGCTCGCTGCTCGCTCACGCAGCCAAAAATGGCCAGTTTTGGCCCGTTTTTGGGCCGTTTTGGCCTGTTTTTGGCCTGTTCTTGCGTCGCGCGGTGACCGTCGTGAGCGGAGCAAAATGTCAGCCATCTCAGCACCCTGGAACCCCCCGGGTGGCACAGGGCTGGATGGGGCTTTCGTATAGCAGGGACGGTGCTGCCTCTCGCTTAGCTCGCTGTCCGCCGCTCGCCGCTCGCTCGCGCAGCCAAAAATGGCCAGTTTTGTCCCGTTTTTGGGCCGTTTTGGCCTGTTTTTGGGCTGTTCTTGCGTCGCGCGGTGACCGTCGTGAGCGGAGCAAAATGTCAGCCATCTCAGCACCCTGGAACCCCCCGGGTGGCACAGGGCTGGATGGGGCTTTCGTATAGCAGGGATGGTGCTGCCTCTCGCTTCGCTCGTTGTCCGCCGCTCGCCGCTCGCTCGCGCAGCCAAAAATGGCCAGTTTTGGCCCGTTTTTGGGCCGTTTTGGCCAGTTTTTGGCCTGTTCTTGCGTCGCGCGGTGACCGTCGTGAGCGGAGCAAAATGTCAGCCATCTCAGCACCCTGGAACCCCCCGGGTGGCACAGGGCTGGATGGGGCTTTCGTATAGCAGGGACGGTGCTGCCTCTCGCTTCGCTCGCTGTCCGCCGCTCGCCGCTCGCTCGCGCAGCCAAAAATGGCCAGTTTTGGCCCGTTTTGGCCAGTTTTTGGCCTGTTTTTGCGTTGCGCGGTGACCATCTTGAGCGGAGCAAAATGTCAGCCATCTCAGCACCCTGGAACCCCCCGGGTGGCACAGGGCTGGATGGGGCTTTCGTATAGCAGGGACGGTGATGCCTCTCGCTTCGCTCGCTGTCCGCCGCTCGCTGCTCGCTCGCGCAGCCAAAAATGGCCAGTTTTGGCCCGTTTTTGGGCCGTTTTGGCCTGTTTTTGGGCTGTTCTTGCGTCGCGCGGTGACCGTCGTGAGCGGAGCAAAATGTCAGCCATCTCAGCACCCTGGAACCCCCCGGGTGGCACAGGGCTGGATGGGGCTTTCGTATAGCAGGGACGGTGCTGCCTCTCGCTTAGCTCGCTGTCCGCCGCTCTCCGCTCGCTCGCGCAGCCAAAAATGGCCAGTTTTGGCCCGTTTTTGGGCCGTTTTGGCCTGTTTTTGGGCTGTTCTTGCGTCGCGCGGTGACCGTCGTGAGCGGAGCAAAATGTCAGCCATCTCAGCACCCTGGAACCCCCCGGGTGGCACAGGGCTGGATGGGGCTTTCGTATAGCAGGGACGGTGCTGCCTCTCGCTTCGCTCGCTGTTCGCCGCTCGCTCGCGCAGCCAAAAATGGCCAGTTTTGGCCCGTTTTTGGGCCGTTTTGGCAAGTTTTTGGCCTGTTCTTGCGTTGCGCGGTGACCGT
>NW_027020503.1:2500-5000 GCF_036884655.1 Musa acuminata AAA Group
GGGCCGTTTTGGCCAGTTTTTGGCCTGTTCTTGCATTGCGCGGTGACCGTCGAGAGCGGAGCAAAACGTCAGCCATCTCAGCACCCTGGAACCCCCCGGGTGGCACAGGGCTGGATGGGGCTTTCGTATAGCAGGGACGGTGCTGCCTCTCGCTTCGCTCGCTGTCCGCCGCTCGCCGCTCGCTCGTGCAGCCAAAAATGGCCAGTTTTGGCCCGTTTTTGGGCCGTTTTGGCCAGTTTTTGGCCTGTTCTTGCATTGCGCGGTGACCGTCGAGAGCGGAGCAAAACGTCAGCCATCTCAGCACCCTGGAACCCCCCGGGTGGCACAGGGCTGGATGGGGCTTTCGTATAGCAGGGACGGTGCTGCCTCTCGCTTCGCTCGCTGTCCGCCGCTCGCCGCTCGCTCGTGCAGCCAAAAATGGCCAGTTTTGGCCCGTTTTTGGGCCGTTTTGGCCAGTTTTTGGCCTGTTCTTGCATTGCGCGGTGACCGTCGAGAGCGGAGCAAAACGTCAGCCATCTCAGCACCCTGGAACCCCCCGGGTGGCACAGGGCTGGATGGGGCTTTCGTATAGCAGGGACGGTGCTGCCTCTCGCTTCGCTCGCTGTCCGCCGCTCGCCGCTCGCTCGTGCAGCCAAAAATGGCCAGTTTTGGCCCGTTTTTGGGCCGTTTTGGCCAGTTTTTGGCCTGTTCTTGCATTGCGCGGTGACCGTCGAGAGCGGAGCAAAACGTCAGCCATCTCAGCACCCTGGAACCCCCCGGGTGGCACAGGGCTGGATGGGGCTTTCGTATAGCAGGGACGGTGCTGCCTCTCGCTTCGCTCGCTGTCCGCCGCTCGCCGCTCGCTCGTGCAGCCAAAAATGGCCAGTTTTGGCCCGTTTTTGGGCCGTTTTGGCCAGTTTTTGGCCTGTTCTTGCATTGCGCGGTGACCGTCGAGAGCGGAGCAAAACGTCAGCCATCTCAGCACCCTGGAACCCCCCGGGTGGCACAGGGCTGGATGGGGCTTTCGTATAGCAGGGACGGTGCTGCCTCTCGCTTCGCTCGCTGTCCGCCGCTCGCCGCTCGCTCGCGCAGCCAAAAATGGCCAGTTTTGGCCCGTTTTTGGGCCGTTTTGGCCAGTTTTTGGCCTGTTCTTGCATTGCGCGGTGACCGTCGAGAGCGGAGCAAAACGTCAGCCATCTCAGCACCCTGGAACCCCCCGGGTGGCACAGGGCTGGATGGGGCTTTCGTATAGCAGGGACGGTGCTGCCTCTCGCTTCGCTCGCTGTCCGCCGCTCGCCGCTCGCGCAGCCAAAAATGGCCAGTTTTGGCCCGTTTTTGGGCCGTTTTGGCCAGTTTTTGGCCTGTTCTTGCATTGCGCGGTGACCGTCGAGAGCGGAGCAAAACGTCAGCCATCTCAGCACCCTGGAACCCCCCGGGTGGCACAGGGCTGGATGGGGCTTTCGTATAGCAGGGACGGTGCTGCCTCTCGCTTCGCTCGCTGTTCGCCGCTCGCCGCTCGCTCGCGCAGCCAAAAATGGCCAGTTTTGGCCCGTTTTTGGGCTGTTTTGGCCAGTTTTTGGCCTGTTCTTGCGTGGTGCGGTGACCGTCGTGAGCGGAGCAAAACGTCAGCCATCTCAGCACCCTGGAACCCCCCGGGTGGCACAGGGCTGGATGGGGCTTTCGTATAGCAGGGACGGTGCTGCCTCTCGCTTCGCTCGCTGTTCGCCGCTCGCCGCTCGCTCGCGCAGCCAAAAATGGCCAGTTTTGGCCCGTTTTTGGGCTGTTTTGGCCTGTTTTTGGGCTGTTCTTGTGTGGCGCGGTGACCGTCGTGAGCGGAGCAAAATGTCAGCCATCTCAGCACCCTGGAACCCCCCGGGTGGCACAGGGCTGGATGGGGCTTTCGTATAGCAGGGACGGTGCTGCCTCGCGCTTCGCTCGCTGTTCGCCGCTCTCCGCTCGCTCGCGCAGCAAAAAATGGCCAGTTTTGGCCCGTTTTTGGGCTGTTTTGGCCAGTTTTTGGCCTGTTCTTGCGTGCCGCGGCGACCGTCGTGAGCGGAGCAAAACGTCAGCCATCTCAGCACCCTGGAACCCCCCGGGTGGCACAGGGCTGGATGGGGCTTTCGTATAGCAGGGACGGTGCTGCCTCTCGCTTCGCTCGCTGTCCGCCGCTCGCTGCTCGCTCGCGCAGCCAAAAATGGCCAGTTTTGGCCCGTTTTTGGGCTGTTTTGGCCTGTTTTTGGGCTGTTCTTGTGTGCCGCGGCGACCGTCGTGAGCGGAGCAAAATGTCAGCCATCTCAGCACCCTGGAACCCCCCGGGTGGCACAGGGCTGGATGGGGCTTTCGTATAGCAGGGACGGTGCTGCCTCTCGCTTCGCTCGCTGTCCGCCGCTCGCCGCTCGCTCGCGCAGCCAAAAATGGCCAGTTTTGGCCCGTTTTTGGGCCGTTTTGGCCAGTTTTTGGCCTGTTCTTGCGTTGCGCGGTGACCGTCGAGAGCGGAGCAAAACGTCAGCCATCTCAGCAC
>NW_027020503.1:25000-28779 GCF_036884655.1 Musa acuminata AAA Group
TATATAGCAGGGACGGTGCTGCCTCTCGCTTCGCTCGCTGTCCGCCGCTCGCCGCTCGCTCGCGCAGCCAAAAATGGCCAGTTTTGGCCCGTTTTTGGGCCGTTTTGGCCAGTTTTTGGCCTGTTCTTGCATTGCGCGGTGACCGTCGAGAGCGGAGCAAAACGTCAGCCATCTCAGCACCCTGGAACCCCCCGGGTGGCACAGGGCTGGATGGGGCTTTCGTATAGCAGGGACGGTGCTGCCTCTCGCTTCGCTCGCTGTCCGCCGCTCGCCGCTCGCTCGTGCAGCCAAAAATGGCCAGTTTTGGCCCGTTTTTGGGCCGTTTTGGCCAGTTTTTGGCCTGTTCTTGCATTGCGCGGTGACCGTCGAGAGCGGAGCAAAACGTCAGCCATCTCAGCACCCTGGAACCCCCCGGGTGGCACAGGGCTGGATGGGGCTTTCGTATAGCAGGGACGGTGCTGCCTCTCGCTTCGCTCGCTGTCCGCCGCTCGCCGCTCGCTCGTGCAGCCAAAAATGGCCAGTTTTGGCCCGTTTTTGGGCCGTTTTGGCCAGTTTTTGGCCTGTTCTTGCATTGCGCGGTGACCGTCGAGAGCGGAGCAAAACGTCAGCCATCTCAGCACCCTGGAACCCCCCGGGTGGCACAGGGCTGGATGGGGCTTTCGTATAGCAGGGACGGTGCTGCCTCTCGCTTCGCTCGCTGTCCGCCGCTCGCCGCTCGCTCGTGCAGCCAAAAATGGCCAGTTTTGGCCCGTTTTTGGGCCGTTTTGGCCAGTTTTTGGCCTGTTCTTGCATTGCGCGGTGACCGTCGAGAGCGGAGCAAAACGTCAGCCATCTCAGCACCCTGGAACCCCCCGGGTGGCACAGGGCTGGATGGGGCTTTCGTATAGCAGGGACGGTGCTGCCTCTCGCTTCGCTCGCTGTCCGCCGCTCGCCGCTCGCTCGTGCAGCCAAAAATGGCCAGTTTTGGCCCGTTTTTGGGCCGTTTTGGCCAGTTTTTGGCCTGTTCTTGCATTGCGCGGTGACCGTCGAGAGCGGAGCAAAACGTCAGCCATCTCAGCACCCTGGAACCCCCCGGGTGGCACAGGGCTGGATGGGGCTTTCGTATAGCAGGGACGGTGCTGCCTCTCGCTTCGCTCGCTGTCCGCCGCTCGCCGCTCGCTCGCGCAGCCAAAAATGGCCAGTTTTGGCCCGTTTTTGGGCCGTTTTGGCCAGTTTTTGGCCTGTTCTTGCATTGCGCGGTGACCGTCGAGAGCGGAGCAAAACGTCAGCCATCTCAGCACCCTGGAACCCCCCGGGTGGCACAGGGCTGGATGGGGCTTTCGTATAGCAGGGACGGTGCTGCCTCTCGCTTCGCTCGCTGTCCGCCGCTCGCCGCTCGCGCAGCCAAAAATGGCCAGTTTTGGCCCGTTTTTGGGCCGTTTTGGCCAGTTTTTGGCCTGTTCTTGCATTGCGCGGTGACCGTCGAGAGCGGAGCAAAACGTCAGCCATCTCAGCACCCTGGAACCCCCCGGGTGGCACAGGGCTGGATGGGGCTTTCGTATAGCAGGGACGGTGCTGCCTCTCGCTTCGCTCGCTGTTCGCCGCTCGCCGCTCGCTTCGCGCAGCCAAAAATGGCCAGTTTTGGCCCGTTTTTGGCTGTTTTGGCCAGTTTTTGGCCTGTTCTTGCGTGGTGCGGTGACCGTCGTGAGCGGAGCAAAACGTCAGCCATCTCAGCACCCTGGAACCCCCCGGGTGGCACAGGGCTGGATGGGGCTTTCGTATAGCAGGGACGGTGCTGCCTCTCGCTTCGCTCGCTGTTCGCCGCTCGCCGCTTCGCGATCGCGCAGCCAAAAATGGCCAGTTTTGGCCCGTTTTTGGGCTGTTTTGGCCTGTTTTTGGGCTGTTCTTGTGTGGCGCGGTGACCGTCGTGAGCGGAGCAAAATGTCAGCCATCTCAGCACCCTGGAACCCCCCGGGTGGCACAGGGCTGGATGGGGCTTTCGTATAGCAGGGACGGTGCTGCCTCGCGCTTCGCTCGCTGTTCGCCGCTCTCCGCTCGCTCGCGCAGCAAAAAATGGCCAGTTTTGGCCCGTTTTTGGGCTGTTTTGGGCCAGTTTTTGGCCTGTTCTTGCGTGCCGCGGCGACCGTCGTGAGCGGAAGCAAAACGTCAGCCATCTCAGCACCCTGGAACCCCCCGGGTGGCACTGGCTGGATGGGGCTTTCGTATAGCAGGGACGGTGCTGCCTCTCGCTTCGCTCGCTGTCCGCCGCTCGCTGCTCGCTCGCGCAGCCAAAAATGGCCAGTTTTGGCCCGTTTTTGGGCTGTTTTGGCCTGTTTTTGGGCTGTTCTTGTGTGCCGCGGCGACCGTCGTGAGCGGAGCAAAATGTCAGCCATCTCAGCACCCTGGAACCCCCCGGGTGGCACAGGGCTGGATGGGGCTTTCGTATAGCAGGGACGGTGCTGCCTCTCGCTTCGCTCGCTGTCGCCGCTCGCCGCTCGCGTCGCGCAGACCAAAAATGGCCAGTTTTGGCCCGTTTTTGGGCCGTTTTGGCCAGTTTTTGGCCTGTTCTTGTGTTGCGCGGTGACCGTCGAGAGCGGAGCAAAACGTCAGCCATCTCAGCACCCTGGAACCCCCCGGGTGGCACAGGGCTGGATGGGGCTTTCGTATAGCAGGGATGGTGCTGCCTCTCGCTTCGCTCGCTGTCCGCCGCTCGCCGCTCGCGCATCGCGCAGCCAAAAATGGCCAGTTTTGGCCCGTTTTTGGGCCGTTTTGGCCAGTTTTTGGCCTGTTCTTGCGTTGCGCGGTGACCGTCGAGAGCGGAGCAAAACGTCAGCCATCTCAGCACCCTGGAACCCCCGGGTGGCACAGGCTGGATGGGGCTTTCGTATAGCAGGGACGGTGCTGCCTCTCGCTTCGCTCGCTGTCCGCCGCTCGCCGCTCGCTCGCGCAGCCAAAAATGGCCAGTTTTGGCCCGTTTTTGGGCCGTTTTGGCCAGTTTTTGGCCTGTTCTTGCTTTGCGCGGTGACCGTCGAGAGTGGAGCAAAACGTCAGCCATCTCAGCACCCTGGAACCCCCAGGTGGCACAGGGCTGGATGGGGCTTTTGTATAGCAGGGATGGTGCTGCCTCTCGCTTCGCTCGCTGTCCGCATCTCGTCGCTTGCTCGCGCAGCCAAAAATGGCCTGTTTTGGCCCGTTTTTGGGGCTGTTTTGGCCTGTTTCTGGGCCATTTTTGCTTCGCTTGAAATCTTCTTCTTCCTTGTGTGGCCAATAATGCCTTGCTTTGTACTTCTTCGTGCACGGCGGTGTCTTGTCGTCGATTGCCTTGTTTGATCGGCCACTTGAGTCTTTGTTACTCGTGGTTGGCGACGGGCTGTCCGATGGGGTGACTGTGTCGGCATGTGAGCGGTGATAGATTTGTATGCCGCGGTGGGCTCCCTGCTATTGTGCAGTTGACCACCGACGTTGCAAGTCTCTTCAATGACACTCTGTTTGAACGGAGATGCGTGTGTTGCCTGTACAATCTATCTAGTTCCTTTGGAAATAGACATTGTTTACCTCGCTTATCCACTTCTCATGTCCTATATGAATGAGAAGTGTCGATGTCCGTGCACCTTGTGTGTCCTCGAACGATGGCATATCTCAGACCTCTCGTCTCGAGTGGCTCCAGTGTTCACGTGAGTGCTCTTGGATGCAGTGGATAAGAATGTACCATGGGTCTTTGGACTCTTGGCACATGATTGGTTGGCTTTCTTAGTCGCCCTTACGACGGATGACGGCCTTCCCATCGTTGCCCCCCTTTC
>NW_027020504.1:0-27500 GCF_036884655.1 Musa acuminata AAA Group
AGGGATTATCCCGGATCTACGCCGAGGTATTGACGGCGATTCTCAAATATCGTAGAACAGAATGTGATACGATGAGATAGAATGCAATAGAAACAAAGACAGCGAACGGGTTACCTACTCCTAACGGTCAAAGCGAGCCCTTTAATTCCATTCTTCATTCTTTAATTAAGAATGAATCAAATCTCCCCAAGTAGGATTCGAACCTACGACCAGTCAGTTAACAGCCGACCGCTCTACCACTGAGCTACTGAGGAACAACGGGAGATTCGACCTCATAGAGTTCAACCCCCGTTCTCAACCCATGAACAATATGAGTCCGAAGCTTCCTTCGTAACTCCCGGAACTTCTTCGTAGTGGCTCCGTTCCATGCCTCATTTCATAGGGAACCTCAAAGTGGCTCTATTTCATTATATTCCATCTATATCCCAATTCCATTCATTTAATATCCCTTTGGTGTCATTGACATAAGAGATGTCATTTATAGTCTATCCGTTTCTATATATGGAAAGTTAAGAAATCATCATATAATCATCATATAATAATCAAGAAATTGTAATAGAAAAGAAAAAGGGGGTTTGTGATGATTTTTAAATCTTTTCTACTGGGTAATTTTATTATACTTATGCATGAAGATAATAAATTCGGTCGTTTTGGTCGGACTCTATTATGGATTTCTGACCACATTCTCCATAGGGCCCTCTTATCTCTTCCTTCTTCGAGCTCGGGTTATGGAAGAAGGAACCGAGAAGGAGGTATCAGCAACAACTGGTTTTATTACGGGACAGCTCATGATGTTCATATCGATCTATTATGCGCCTCTGCATCTAGCATTGGGTAGACCTCATACAATAACTGTCCTAGTTCTACCCTATCTTTTGTTTCATTTCTTCTGGAACAATCACAAAAACTTTTTTGATTATGGGTCTACTACCAGAAATTCAATGCGTAATCTCAGCATTCAATGTGTATTCCTGAATAATCTCATTTTTCAATTATTCAACCATTTCATTTTACCAAGTTCAACGTTAGCCAGATTAGTCAACATTTATATGTTTCGATGCAACAACAAGATGTTATTTGTAACAAGTAGTTTTATTGGTTGGTTAATTGGTTACATTTTCTTCATGAAATGGGTTGGATTGGTATTATTCTGGATACGGCAAAATCATTCTATTCGATCTAAATCTAATAGGTACCTTGCTAAATCTAATAGGTACCTTGTGTCAGAATTGAGAAATTCTATGGCTCGAATTTTTAGTATTCTCTTATTTATCACCTGTGTCTACTATTTAGGCAGAATGCCGTCGCCTATTGTCACTAAGAAACTGAAAGAAACCTCAGAAAAGGAAGAAAGGGGAGAAAGTGAGGAAGAAAGCGATGTAGAAAGTGAGGAAGAAAGCGATGTAGAAACAACTTCCGAAAGGAAGGAGACTAAACAGGAACAAGAGGGATCCACCGAAAAAGACCCTTCCCTTTATTCGGAAGAAAAGGAGGATCCGGACAAAATAGATGAAACGGAAGAGATCCGAGTGAATGGAAAGGAAAAAACAAAGCATGAATTCCACTTTCACTTTAAAGACACATGCGATAAAGATAGCCCAGTTTACGAAGATTCTTATCTTGATACCTATCAAGATAATTGGGAATTGGGAAGACTTGAAGAAGAGAAAAATGAAAAGACTTTTTTCTGCTTTGACTTTGAAAAACCTATTGTAACTTTTCTTTTCGATTATAAGCGGTGGAATCGTCCATTGCGATATATAAAAAATAATCGATTTGAAAATAGTGTACAAAATGAAATGTCACAATATTTTTTTTATACGTGTTCAAGTGATGGAAAACAAATAATATCTTTTACATATCCGCCTAGTTTATCAACTTTTTCGGAAATGATAGAACGCAAAATGTCTTTGTACATGACAGAAAAATTTTCCCATGAAGACCTATATGATTATTGGGTTTCTACCAATGAGCAAAAAAAATACAACTTGAGCAATGAATTGATAAGTCGAATAAAAACTCTAGAAGAAGAAGAAGAAGAAGAAGAAGAAGAAAGGATATCTCTTGCTCTAGATATACTTGAAAAAAGGACCAGATTATGCAACGATGAGAATGAGCAAGAATACTTGCCAAAAGCGTATGATCCTTTTTTGAGCGGACCGTATCGTGGAACAATAAGAACAATAAAAAAATTCTATTCACATACAATCATGAATGATTTAATTACTTCTACAAATGATTTAATTACTTCTACAAATGATTTAATTACTTCTACAGAAGAAGAAGATGTAGATTCCATAGAAACGTTTTGGATAAATAAGATTCATGGGCTCTTTCCTATTTCTAAAAATTCTCGAGAATTTGAACATGAAAAGAATCCGCTTGATGAGAAATCATCATTTAATTATATTGTTAATTTCTTAACGTCAATCGATGAATCTTCTTTATTTTTATTGGAAGAAGAAAGAAGAATTAATTCAGAAAGTAAAGCAAAATCCTTGAGATTTGTATTCGACATAATTACAACCAATCCAAATGATCAAACAACAACTGAAAAAAAATCCATTGGAATAGAAGAAAAAAAATCCATTGGAATAGAAGAAAAAAAATCCATTGGAATAGAAGAAATCAGTAAAAAGGTTCCTCGATGGTCATACAAATTGACCGATGAATTAGAAGGACTGGATCAAGAAAATGGAGAAGAACAGAAGGAAGATTATGAAATTTGTTCAAGAAAAGCGAAACGGGTGGTGATCTATACTGATAAAAATCTGGATACCGATACTGATAATATTGATCAAGCAGAAGCAGAAGCAGAAGCAGAAGCAGAAGCAGAAGAGGTGGCTTTGATACGTTATTCGCAACAACCAGATTTTAATCGGGGTATAATCCAAGGATCCATGCGTGCTCAAAGACGTAAAACAGTTATTTGGGAAATATTTCAAACAAATGTTCATTCCCCGCTTTTTTTGGATCGAATAGACAAAGTCTTTTTTTTTTCTTTTTTTGATAGATATAGATATCGAATAATTAATCTTATTTTTAGGAATTCCGTGGGGGGAAACCCAGAATCCGAAACTTCCGACTTTGAGGAGGAAGAGGAAGAGACAAACACTGGGAAAAAAAAAGACGAGGAGAAAAAAAAAAAAGAGGAAGATGAACGGATAACAATATCAGAAATTTGGGATAGCATTATATTTGCTCAAGCAATAAGAGGTTTGATGCTGATAACCCAATCTTTTTTTAGAAAAAACATTGTATTGCCTTCATTGATAATAGCTAAAAATATTGGACGTATGTTATTATTCCAATTCCCCGAGTGGTATGAGGATTTGAAGGAATGGAATAGAGAAATACATGTTAAATGCACCTATAATGGTGTTCCATTATCAGAAACAGAATTTCCCCAAGATTGGTTAACAGATGGTATTCAGATAAAGATTTTATTTCCTTTTCGTTTAAAACCTTGGCGAAGATCTAAAATACGATCTCATCATGGAGATCCAATGAAAAAAAAAGGAAAAAAAGAAAATTTTTGTTTTTTAACAGTTTGGGGAATGGAAACGGAACTCCCTTTTGGTTCTCCCCGAAAGCAACCTTCTTTTTTTGAACCCATATATAAGGAACTCAAAAAAAAAATTAGAAAAGTAAAAAAGAACTCTCTAAAAGTTTCAAAAGAAAAAAAAAGATGGGTCATCAAAATAGTTCTAGTTCTAAAACGAGTTCTAAAACGAGTTCTAAAACGAATAGTTCTAGTTCTAAAACGAATAGTTCTAGTTCTAAAACGAACAGTTCTAGTTCTAAAACGAATAATGAAGAAACTTGAAAAAGTGAACCAAATTTCTTTATTTGAATTGAGGAAGGGAAAAAGTACATGAACCAAATGAAAATGCAAAAGATTCAAAAAAAAATAATCAGATTATTCACGAATCGACCATTCAAATTCGATCTATGAATTGGACAAATTATTTACTCATAGAAAAAAAAATGAAAGATCTTGCTGATAAGACAATCACAATAAGGAATCAAATAGAAGGAATCACAAAAGACAAGAAGAAAATAGTTCTAGCCTATCATGATAAAAGACCGGAATTACAAAAACATATTTGGCAGATACTTCAAAGAAAAAATACCCGATTAATACGCAAATCACATTATTTTATGAAATCTTTCATTGAAAAAATATACATAGATATCTTGCAATGTATGGTTACCATTTCTAAGGTTAATGCACAACTTTTAAAAAAAACAATTATCAATGAATCCATTTACAACGATGAAAGAAATCAAGAAGGAATTGATGAAACAGATCAAGATACAATGAACTTTATTTCGACTATAAAAAAGTCCTTTTCTAATCCTAATATTAGAAATGATTTAAACACTTATCACGACTTATCTTCCTTGTCCCAAGCATATGTATTTTACAAATTGTCACAAACCCAATTATTTAACAACCATCACCTGAGATCTGTACTTCAATATCACGATCACGGGACCTATCCTTTTATTAAAGACAAGATAAAGTATTATTGTATGACACGAGGAATATTTGATTCCAAATCAAGGTTTGATTCCAAATCAAGGCATAAGAAAATTAATAAGTCTGGAATGAATAAATGGAAAAACTGGTTAAAGGGTCATTATCAATATAATTTTTCTCGGAGCAAATGGTCTCGATTAGTACCGAAAAAATGGCGAAATAGAGTCAATCAACGTTGTACTATTCAAAATAAAGAATCAATGAAATTGTATTCATATAAAAAAGAAAAAGACCGATTAATTCATTACATGAATGAAAATTTTTGTGCAGTGGATTTATCGATGAGTCAAAAAGAAAAATTTAAAAAACACTACAGATATGATCTTTTATCACATGAATATATAAATTATGGGGATAGTAAGGACTCATACACACTGAAACCCGAATCGTTTTATGTATTGCTAAATATGACTATTGATGATTACCTAAAAAAAGGATATTTTATTGATACCCATAAAAATCTGGATAGAAAATATTTGGATTATAGAATTCTTCATTTTTGCCTTAGAAACAATAGTGATATTGAGAACAATAGTGATATTGAGAACAATAGTGATATTGAGAACAATAGTGATATTGAGGACTGGACCGATATGTATATCGGTACCGAAATTTATAAAAATACTAATAAAAATACTAAGACTAAGACTCATCAAAAAAAAATTTTTGATTGGATGGGAATGAATCGAAATTATTCTACCATATCAAATCTAGAACCTTGGTTCTTCCCAGAATTTGTGTTACCTTTTGATGCATATAAGATTAAACCGTGGATCATACCAATCAAATTACTTCTTTCTAATATTTATTATGAAAATGATATTAGTCAAAATCAAAATGAAAAAAATATTAGTCAAAATCAAAATGAAAAAAATATTAGTCAAAATCAAAATAAAAAAAATATTAGTCAAAATCAAAATAAAAAAAATATTAGTCAAAATCAAAATAAAAAAAATATTAGTCAAAATCAAAATAAAAAAAATATTAGTCAAAATCAAAATAAAAAAAATATTAGTCAAAATCAAAATAAAAAAAATATTAGTCAAAATCAAAATAAAAAAAATATTAGTCAAAATCAAAACATCAAAGATTCCGTTAAAATAGAATTTCAAAATTCCAACCAAGAAAAAGAGGGTCAATCAAATCTTGTATCAGATCCACAAAAACAAAACCAAAAGGAATATCTTGAAGAGGATTGCACGAGATCAAACATTAAAAAAGGTAAAAAAAAAAAAAAACAATCCAAGAAAAATAAGGAAGGAGAACTAGATTTGTTCCTGAAAAAATATTTTATTTTTCAATTAAGATGGGATGACCCCTTGAATCAAAAAATTATTAATAATGTTAGGATATATTGTCTCCTACTTAGATTGATAAATCCAAGGGAAATTGCTATATCCTCGATTCAAAGAGGAGAGATGCATCTGGATGTAATGCTGATTCAGAAAGATCTAGCTCTTACAGAATTAATAAAAAGGGGAATATTAATTATCGAACCAATTCGTCTATCTTTAAGAAGGGATGGAAAATTCATTATATATCAAACCATAAGTATTTCATTGATCGATAAGAGTAAACACCAAATTAATAGAAAATACATAAAGAAAAGATATGTTGATAAGAATAATTTGAAAAAATCCACTGGACGACATGGCAATATATTTGTGAATGGGGATCAAGATCATTATAATTTCTTTGTTCCTGAAAATATTCTATCTCCTAGACGTCGTAGAGAATTGAGAATTCTAATTTGTTTCAACTCTCATAATCGGGATATTGTGAATAGAAATCCAGTATTTTGCAACGAAAACAACATAAGAAACTCTGAACAATTTTTGAATGAGGACAAACGTCTTAATACGGATTTAAATAAATTAATTAAATGCAAATTGTTTCTTTGGCCCAATTACCGATTAGAAGATTTAGCTTGTATGAATCGCTATTGGTTTGATACCAATAATGGTAGTCGTTTCAGTATGTCAAGGATACGTATGTATCCACGATTCAGAATTATTTAATAGTATATTTCCTATATATCACATGCCGTTTTCAGTAAATAAAAACCGAAAGATGTACGCATATGGTGTGTTACGTTCTGGTACATGATACGTATTTACTTGTGTATCAATTCAATTGAATCTAGAAAGAAATCTACAGAATCTTTTTAGGTGCAAAGAAATCATTCTCTTTCGTAAATGCAGAAATATATTATCCTTTTCTTTTCTATCTAAATCAAATGGAAAATTTGATTTAGATAGAAACGGATAAATCTAAATTTTTGCGTGTACTAGATTAAAAAAAATTGACATAATATAATAATTATTATTTTATTTTTCCTGATCGGTAAAATCCATGGCATGGAAAAGAAAGAAAAGAAAAAGATAAAAAAAGTTTTATGGTCAAAAATTCATTCATTTCACTTCTTCCACAAGAAGAAAAAGAAGAAAACAGGGGTTCTGTTGAATTTCAAGTATTAAGTTTCACCAATAAGATACGAAGACTTACTTCACATTTGGAATTGCACAAAAGAGATTTTTTATCACAAAGAGGTCTACAAAAAATTCTGAGAAAACGTCAACGTCTGCTGGCTTATTTGTCAAAGAAAAATAGAGCGCGTTATAAGAAATTAATTGACCAGTTGGATATTCGGGAGCCAAAAAATCGTTAATTAAATCGTTTGAATTAGTATAGTAGTTATTAGATTTTTTATTTTGATGAACCTCCTACTTTTTTGAGGAATTCATGAAATAATGAATTAAGGAAGAAAAGATATGACTGTACCGGCTACAAAAAAAGATTTCATGATAGTTAATATGGGTCCTCACCACCCATCAATGCATGGTGTTCTTCGACTGATCGTTACTCTCGATGGTGAAGATGTTATTGACTGTGAACCCATATTGGGCTATTTACACAGAGGGATGGAAAAAATAGCGGAAAACCGAACAATTATACAATATCTGCCTTATGTAACACGTTGGGATTATTTAGCTACTATGTTCACAGAGGCAATAACGGTAAATGCACCAGAACAACTGGAAAATGTTCAAGTACCTAAAAGGGCTAGCTATATCAGAGTAATTATGCTGGAGCTGAGCCGTATAGCTTCTCATTTGTTATGGCTTGGGCCTTTTATGGCGGATATCGGCGCGCAGACTCCCTTTTTCTATATTTTCAGAGAGAGAGAATTGATATATGATTTATTCGAAGCCGCCACAGGTATGCGAATGATGCATAATTATTTCCGCATCGGAGGAGTAGCTGCCGATCTACCTTATGGCTGGATAGATAAATGTTTGGATTTTTGCGATTATTTTTTAACAGGAATTGTTGAATATCAAAAACTCATTACGCGAAATCCCATTTTTTTGGAGCGAGTCGAAGGAGTGGGCATTATTGGTGGAGAGGAAGCAATAAATTGGGGTTTATCAGGACCGATGTTACGAGCTTCTGGAACACAATGGGATCTTCGTAAAATTGATAATTATGAGTGTTACAATGAATTCGATTGGGAAGTCCAATGGCAAAAAGAAGGAGATTCGTTAGCTCGTTATTTAGTACGAATCGGTGAAATGAGGGAATCTATAAAAATAATTCAACAGGCTCTAGAAGGAATTCCTGGAGGACCCTATGAGAATTTAGAAGTCCGACGCTTTGATAGAGCAAAAAATTCCGAATGGAATGATTTTGAATATAGATTTATTAGTAAAAAACCTTCACCCAATTTTGAATTGTCGAAACAAGAACTTTACGTGAGAGTAGAAGCCCCAAAAGGGGAATTAGGAATTTATTTGATAGGAGATAATAGTGTTTTCCCTTGGAGATGGAAAATTCGTCCACCCGGCTTCATAAATTTGCAAATTCTTCCTCAGCTAGTTAAAAGAATGAAATTGGCTGATATCATGACGATACTAGGTAGTATAGATATCATTATGGGAGAGGTTGATCGTTGAAATGATAATTGATACGACAGAAGTACAAACTATCAATTCTTTTTCTATATCGGAATCCTTAAAAGAAGTATATGGACTCATATGGATCTTTGTACCCATTTTGACCCTTATATTGGGAATTACAATAGGGGTACTAGTAATTGTGTGGTTAGAAAGAGAAATATCTGCAGCGATACAACAACGTATTGGGCCTGAATATGCCGGCCCCTTGGGAATTCTTCAAGCTCTAGCAGATGGAACTAAACTACTTTTTAAAGAAGACCTTCTCCCATCTAGAGGAGATGTTCGTTTGTTTAGTATTGGACCGTCTATAGTGGTCATATCAATTCTACTAAGTTATTTAGTAATTCCTTTTGGGTATCGCCTCATTTTAGCCGATCTCAGTATAGGTGTTTTTTTATGGGTCGCCATTTCAAGTATTGCTCCTATTGGGCTTCTTATGTCAGGATACGGATCGAATAATAAATATTCCTTTTCAGGTGGTCTACGAGCTGCTGCTCAATCTATTAGTTATGAAATACCATTAACTCTATGTGTGTTATCAATATCTCTACGTGTGATTCGTTGAACATGAACTTTATACTTCTTTCCTAGAAGTAAAGGAAAGAAGTTGAATGTAATGTATTGAATAGGTATTTTATTTTTTATTCATCATTCGGGTCAATGAGTTAAACCAGATAGTTATATGAGTGAAACAAAACAACTTAGAAGTTTGCAGTAAGAAGATAAAATCTCATTTCATATGTACAAGAATAAAGTTGAAGTAAACATAAGCAGTGTAAACTGTTTACCCCAAGATTAAGATTCTTTCATTAGTCATCATATCTTGGAGCGGGTGTAAAAGATCAACTGTATGGAGTTTTCATTACTGTCTTGTATTTATTACCATGCCGTAGATCAATCAAAAATCAGTGGACGGTTAGGAACACCAAAGTGCACAAAGGATTAGTAATAGAGATAATGTAAGGTATCAAAAAAAGAGATATTTCTACAATTTATAAAACGAATAAAAATAGGGACTTTAAGTTGGTAGAAATGATCAAGCAGTACTTCCCTACGATTCCGATCTAGAGTATGCTCCTATTCACTGATTAAAGAAATGACTATCCAGAACGAATTAATCCCTTATTCTTTTTTTTTCAAAGTACCCTCTTCTGAGATAGAAGAACAGGAACAAAAGAAATGGAATGTAATAATCGAATTAATAAAAAAAAGATATTTATTTATTCTTTTTTCCCATCCATATGGGTGGAATTCCTATCACAATTAATGGACTAATTCCTAATTCTTTAAATTCTTTAGATTTATTGATATAACGAGTATTTTATTGAAGGGCTGAGTTATTACCGAACAAAGAAAAATACATTTTTATTATCATAAGGGATGAGATTAATTCCGAAGCACTTTTTCTTATTCTAGCAAACGGAATTCCATTGGTTTAATTTCGGACTCTCTGATATATCTTTATTCTAGTTATCCCAAAAGAAAAGGGGTGATAATATCGAACTAGTCCTTACATTTATTTGTGGCCATAGAGGAGCCGTATGAAGCTGAGGTCTCATGTACGGTTTTGGAATAGCGATGGAAACAGTAATGTTATTATCGACTATAATTATCTAACAGTTCAAGTACAGTTGATATAGTTGAAGCACAGTCCAAATATGGCTTTTGGGGGTGGAATCTATGGCGTCAGCCCATAGGATTTATAGTTTTCATAATTTCTTCTCTAGCTGAATGTGAGAGATTGCCCTTTGATTTACCAGAAGCAGAGGAGGAATTAGTAGCAGGTTATCAAACCGAATATTCTGGTATCAGATTTGGTTTATTTTATCTTGCTTCTTACCTAAATCTATTAGCTTCTTCGTTATTCGTAACGGTTCTTTACTTAGGTGGGTGGAATTTATCTATTCCGTACATATCCATTCCTGAGCTTTTCGGAATAAAAAAAATAGCTGGAGTCTTTGGAATGACAATTGGTATCTTTATTACATTAGTTAAAGCTTATTTGTTTCTGTTCATTTCTATCACAACAAGATGGACTTTACCTAGGATGAGAATGGACCAGCTATTAAATCTTGGATGGAAATTTCTTTTACCTATTTCTTTGGGTAATCTATTATTGACAACTTCTTCCCAACTTGTTTCACTATAAAATAACAGAATACGATAACGATATTCTAGATTCATAACCTCTTTCAAACAAGAGAAAGAAACATCAATTTATTTATGGATATCTACAATATGTTTCCCATGGTAACTGGGTTCATGAATTATGGTCAACAAACAATACGAGCTGCAAGGTATATTGGTCAAAGTTTCATAATTACCTTATCCCACACAAACCGTTTACCTGTAACTATTCAATATCCTTATGAGAAATCAATTACGTCAGAACGTTTTCGTGGTCGAATTCACTTTGAATTTGATAAATGTATTGCTTGCGAAGTATGTGTTCGTGTATGCCCAATAGATCTACCTGTTGTTGATTGGAGATTGGAAAGAGATATGAAAAAGAAACAATTGCTTAATTATAGTATTGATTTCGGGGTCTGTATATTTTGTGGTAACTGTGTCGAGTATTGTCCAACAAACTGTTTATCAATGACTGAAGAATATGAGCTTTCTACTTATGATCGTCACGAATTGAATTATAATCAAATTGCTTTGAGTCGGTTACCAATGTCAGTAATTGAAGATTACACAATTCAAACAGTTATGAATTCGACTCAAATCAAAATAGATAAAGATAAACCCTTTGATTCAAGAACGATTACCGATTACTAAGATTTTGTTTTGATATAAAAGATCAAAACTTTTTTATTTTGGTTGGTCAGTAACTACAAATAATAATTAGTAACTATAGATTTAATTAGTAACTATAGATTGGTGAGAATCACTCTTTGATTTAAACTTATAATATTTTTATCACGGGAATTTCGAAATATACAATTTCAACTACTTTTTTTATTCTTTTTCTTTTGGATAAAAAGTAAGTAGGATTGGCCCAATAAAATAATTATATCTATATATAAAATTAATATTAAATTAATCCATATTAAGATTTAATTCAATTAGGAACATATCATATACAATAAAAATGGGGTAACCCTTTTCCTTTCCTGGACCATTTAGTAAGGTCATGATTTGACTTATATATTTTTTTTTTTACATATTATACATAATGGATTTACCTGGACCAATACATGATATTCTTGTAGCATTTCTGGGGTCAGTTCTTATATTAGGGGGTCTGGGGGTAGTATTACTTACCAATCCTATTTATTCTGCTTTTTCATTGGGATTGGTTCTTGTTTGTATATCCTTATTCTACATTCCATCGAACTCTTTTTTTGTAGCTGCCGCACAGCTACTTATTTATGTGGGAGCCGTAAATGTCTTAATCATATTTGCGGTAATGTTCATGAATGGTTCAGAATATTCCAATGATTCGTATTTTTGGACCATTGGAGATGGAGTCACTTCACTGGTTTGTACAAGTATTCTTTTTTCACTAATTACTACTATACCAGATACGTCATGGTACGGAATTATTTGGACTACAAGATCAAACCAGATTATAGAACAGGACCTAATAAGTAACGTTCAACAAATTGGGATTCATTTATCGACAGATTTTTATCTTCCCTTTGAACTAATTTCTATAATTCTTTTAGTTTCCTTGATAGGTGCAATTACTATGGCTCGCCAATAATAAATACTTAGAATTTTAAAAGAATTAAAAAGTTTTTAGAATTTTAGAAGTTCTAAATAAATAAAAAATCGAATCGCTTCAATTGTTCATATTGAAATGAATCGAGATTGATAAGGAGTTAGTCAATGATGTTCGAGCATGTACTTTTTTTGAGTGTTTATTTATTTTCTATCGGTCTCTATGGATTGATCACAAGTCGAAACATGGTTAGAGCACTTATGTGTCTTGAGCTTATACTAAATTCGGTTAATATTAATCTTGTAACATTTTCTGATATATTTGATAGTCGCCAATTAAAAGGAAACATTTTCTCAATCTTTATTATAGCTGTTGCAGCTGCTGAAGCAGCTATTGGTCTAGCTATTGTTTCGTCGATTCATCGAAACAGAAAATCAACTCGTATCAATCAATCGAATTTGTTGAATAATTAGTGATAATTATCATGATCATATATTGAATAATCAGTTATAATGATCATATAAATCAAGACACCACACAACATGATAAAGCATAAGAAAATATAAATGAAATTGGAATATTTTTCTATTTCTATTCTTTCACTTTCATATTCCATTAATGAAAAATAATTATATTCTTAATTTAATTGGTATTATAATTTTTTTATTTCGTTTTTTATTTGTTTATTTTATTTAATTTTAATGTATTTAAATTTTAATGTTTTTAATGTATTTTTAATGTATTATATAATAATATAAATGTATTATATAATAATATACTGCATAATATTATAAATATTATAAT
This sequence comes from Musa acuminata AAA Group, assembly GCF_036884655.1. Lineage (NCBI taxonomy): Eukaryota > Viridiplantae > Streptophyta > Magnoliopsida > Zingiberales > Musaceae > Musa > Musa acuminata. The sequence goes on from NW_027020504.1 coordinate 12,971, forward strand.
AAAATAATAAAAATAATATTATTAAATAATAATATGTTAATCATATTACGAAAATAAATTAAATTACTAATTTAGTTTTATTTTTATATATTCATATTTCATATTGAAAATATGAATATTGAAATATTGATTTGAATGATTGATCAATTTGTTTTGTCGGCCAATTTTTATTTACACATGTGACTCGTATGATCATGATTTTTGAAACGGAAATCAAAGTCTCTTGGCTTTTTCTCATGAACAGATTTAGAAATATATTGATTCTTAAAATTTTAATAAACCACTGCTTCGTCTGGTGTCTATAATATAAATACTAATTTTCTACCAGATTGAAAATTTTTGATGTTAAAATCTGGAATTTATAGATCCAATGTCACATTCAGTAAAAATTTATGATACATGTATAGGGTGTACTCAATGTGTACGAGCCTGCCCCACAGACGTATTGGAAATGATACCTTGGGACGGATGTAAAGCTAAGCAAATTGCTTCCGCACCAAGAACCGAGGACTGTGTGGGTTGTAAGAGATGTGAATCCGCCTGCCCCACGGATTTTTTGAGTGTCCGTGTTTATTTATCATATGAAACAACTCGCAGCATGGGTCTAGGTTATTGATACGTTACAAAAAAATCCACTTGAATCAATTGATTCCTCTTTACCGACAAAAGCCCGTACTCGAGAAAATATATTATTCTATTCCGAGCACGGGTTTTTCTGGTCAAACGTATCTTGTCTTTATCACGAGTTATTTTCCTTGGTTAACAATACTTGTTGTTTTGCCGATATCCGTCGGTTCTTCCATTTTCTTTCTTCCTCATAAAGGAAATAAGATGTTTAGGTGGTATGCTATATGTATATGCTCGTTGGAACTCCTTCTAACAACCTATGTTTTCTGTTATCATTTCCAATTGGACGATCCATTAACCCAATTGGAGGAAGATTTAAAATGGATAGATGTTTTTGATTTTCACTGGAGACTGGGAATCGATGGGCTTTCCATAGGACCTATTTTACTGACAGGATTTATCACCACTTTAGCTACCTTAGCGGCTTGGCCAGTTACTCGAAATTCGCGATTGTTCTATTTTCTCATGTTAGCAATGTACAGCGGTCAAATAGGATTATTTTCTTCTAGAGACCTTTTACTTTTTTTCATGCTGTGGGAGTTAGAATTAATTCCTGTTTATTTACTTTTATCCATGTGGGGGGGAAAGAAACGTCTCTACTCGGCCACAAAGTTTATTTTGTACACTGCGGGGGGCTCCATTTTTCTCTTAATAGGAGTTCTAGGTATGGGTTTATATGGCCCTAATGAACCCACATTAGATTTTTCAAAATTAACTAATCAATCATATCCTGTGGCATTGGAAATAATATTATATTTTGGATTCCTTATTGCTTATGCTGTCAAATCGCCGATTATACCCCTACATACGTGGTTACCAGATACCCATGGAGAAGCACATTACAGTACATGTATGCTTCTAGCTGGAATCTTATTAAAAATGGGCGCATATGGACTTATTCGGATCAATATGGAATTATTACCCCACGCTCATTCTATATTTTCTCCCTGGTTGGTAATAGTGGGAACGATTCAAATAATCTATGCAGCTTCAACCTCTCTCGGTCAACGGAATTTAAAAAAAAGAATAGCCTATTCCTCTGTATCTCACATGGGTTTCACAATTATAGGAATTGGTTCTATAACCGGAATGGGACTCAACGGTGCCATTTTACAAATACTCTCTCATGGATTTATTGGTGCTGCGCTTTTTTTCTTGGCAGGAACGAGTTGTGATAGAATACGTCTTGTTTATCTCGACGAAATGGGGGGGGTATCGATCCCAATGCCAAAACTATTTACCATGTTCAGTAGTTTTTCGATGGCTTCTCTTGCATTGCCAGGAATGAGTGGTTTTGTTGCGGAATTATTAGTATTTTTTGGAATAATTACTAGTCCAAAATACCTTTTAATGCCAAAAATGCTAATTACTTTTGTAATGGCAATTGGAATGATATTAACTCCTATTTATTTATTATCTATGTTACGTCAGATGTTCTATGGATACAAGCTATTCAATGTTCCAAACTCTAATTTTGCGGATTCTGGACCACGAGAACTATTTGTTTCAATCTGTATCTTTCTACCCGTAATAGGTATTGGTATTTATCCGGATTTCGTTCTCTCGCTATCAGTTGACAGGGTGCAAGCTATCCTATCTAATTACTTTCATCGATAGTCTTTCATTAATAATACGGAAATATAATTTTTGTCTTTGATTTTAAGATTTTTAAAATCGTTCGCTGTACAATGCAAAAGAATAAAGTGAATTAGAATTGTAATGAGATGCATTTTGAGTTTTTGAGAACCGTTTTGAATAAGGAATGATTCAAACGGTTCTCAAAAACTCGCACAAACAAGAAGCTTTTTATATATATATGGGATGATGTTCTTATGTATTCTTTATGTAGTTTATTCAATTATTTATCTGTGTAGTTTATTCAAGTAGATGTTAATGTGAATGAACCATAACTATGTAGACCTATTCCTAATAGATTGATTCCAAAATAACATACCCAAATTATAAGAAATCCTATAGAAGCCACAAGTGCCGAATTCATACTTTGCAAACTTTGATTTGTTCTACTTCTAATATGTATTCTAGTTCTAGTATGTAAATAAATCGCGAATATGGTCCAAGTAATAAAAGCCCAAGTTTCTTTGGGGTCCCAATTCCAATAAGATCCCCATGCCTCATTAGCCCATACTGCTCCACAAAGAATGCCTATGGTTAAAAAGGTAAATCCTAAACTAATGACACGATAACTCCAATAATCCAAACGTTGAGTCAATTGATATTTATAATAATTTCGAAATGAAAGAAAAGAAGTGTTTTTAAAAACACTTCTTTTTTCATTCAAATATTGAATCTCACCAAAGAAAAATGGTTTAATTAAGAAATTATTACCTTTACAAAAAATATCGATGTTTTTTCGAAATGTAATGACTAGAAGAGCGACTGATAATAGTGATCCGCATAAAAGAGCTGCATAGCTTAATAACATCATACTTACGTGCATCATTAACCACTGAGATTGTAGAGCAGGTACTAATATTGCGGATTGATGCATTTCAGTTAAAAAACCCGACGTGGCAAAGCCTTGTGTAAAAATGGTACTTGGTGCGGTTATTGTGCTTAAATCATTTTTATGGTTCCCCATCTTGGAAATCATATGAATAATGGAGAAACTGCACGAAAGGAAGATTAATGACTCGTATAAATTACTTAACGGAAAATGTCCTGAAGAAATCCAACGAGAAACTAATAATCCTGTTATAGAGAAAAAAGTGGCTATCATCCCTTTTTCCAATGAATCACGCAATCCTACGATTTCGCGGACTAATAAGATCATTAAATGAATCGTAATCACAATTGAAATTATCGAAAAAGAGATATGAGTTAATATATGTTCTAAAGTTGTAAATATCATAAAAAGGGGTCCCATTAGAGAATTTAAATCGAGAATTGAATACATTATAGGATCCATTGTGTCTCTTTTAGAGGATTTATTTTCTAGGATTTCAAGGATGCCGCCACTCGGACTCGAACCGAGATGCTCTAGCACTGCTTCCTAAGAGCAGCGTGTCTACCAATTTCACCATGGCGGCTTACTTGAAATAATAATAGTCAATTCATGTTGAATCGTCGAGAATCAAGGATTCAATATAGTTTAGTAAACATTAGAATCGATAAATCAAAATTCATTTAAATTCCTATTTGAATCTCTATTCAAAAAAAGAATCTTTAGTTGGGATCATTGTAAGTTTAGTTTTAATAATAAAGTAAGTTTAGTTTTAGTAAGTTTAGTTTTAATAATAAACTTTCGCGTACTAGAAACTAAGTTCTTCCAAAACAGTTAGAACTCAATAGTTTTGTTGTCTGTCGAGGTATAGAACTAAGAATTGTTCATTTTCTATTTTTTGATTCGTTTTTTATTTATCCGATTTGATTTCATAGATTCAAACAAAATGAAAAAAAAATATATTTTTTTTTCAATGAAGAAGATTAAATAACCAGGATTTCATATGTATAACAATTTCATCACTAAATCAAAAGAATTTGAAATTTTCTAACGATTTCGACACCTTAGTATCATTCCTTAGTATCATTAGAGTATTAATACTCTTCATATTATATATAATGGTCTCTTCATTATATATATAATGCATAATGGTAAGATTTACCAAACTAATTAGGTTTTTGTTAGGCATATAAGAAACAAAAGAATTTTCATTTCTATCGTAATCATACTCTACTTTTCACAATAGAAAAATATTTTTCTATTGTGAAAAAAGTAGATAGAAAAAATATTCAGAATTCGATATACATACCTTTATTCTACATACCACATCTACATACTACAACAGCTAGTTCTAACTCATATTGATATTGAGGAGTTCAATACATTAATTAATGTGAATCGTTCATCTTAAAAAATTCGAAGTTCTTCGGGTATGTCAATTCCGATTATTCCAAGACTTTATTATTTGTTTGTTGCACAAAAAAACTTTTTGAACGTCCGGTGGAAACCGATTTCGCTAAGGAAAAAGCCTTTACTGCAGCTAAAAATCCTTTTTTTTTCCAAATATTTTTACGAATACGTTTTTTTGACATAGAAGTACGCTTTTTGGGAACTGCCATTCAAAAAGGGTTACCAGTTTTTATCGTTGTATGTGAAAGACATGTATTGTTTTGTTCAAAATAGATTGTTCCTTTTAGTCATTATCTATACTTATTCCCTGGTAGAATAGTTTTAAAAAAAGCATTTTCGAATATGTTTAAAACCTATTAAAAAATATATTTAAAACCTATTAAAAAATATATTTAAAACCTGTTTGAAAATATATTTTAAACCTATTAAAACATATAATTTTATTAAAACATAATTAGAATCAAGTACTCCTTTTGGTATAACTCTTTTTTCTTATTATACTATATAATATGGCTATAAATTACCAGAATAGAATATTCTACTAAGACTAGACTAGAATAGTAGAATTATTAAAGATTTCATTTTGTTTTCTTATGGAACATACATATCAATATGCATGGATAATACCTTTTCTTCCACTTCCAGTTACTGTGTCAATAGGATTTGGACTTCTACTGATTCCGACAGCAACAAAAAATATTCGTCGTATATGGGCTTTTCCTAGTGTTTTACTGTTAAGTATAGTTATGGGGTTTTCAGCCAATTTATCTATTCAACAAATACATGGAAGTTCTATCTATCAATATCTATGGTCTTGGACCATCAATAATGATTTTTCCTTAGAGTTCGGATATTTGATCGACCCACTTAGTTCTATTATGTCAATACTAATTACTACTGTTGGAATCTTGGTTCTTATTTATAGTGACAATTATATGTCTCATGATCAAGGATATCTGAGATTTTTTGCTTATATGAGTTTTTTCAATGCTTCCATGTTGGGATTAGTTACCAGTTCCAATTTGATACAAATTTATATTTTTTGGGAACTGGTGGGGATGTGTTCCTATTTATTAATAGGATTTTGGTTCACACGACCGACTGCAGCAAGTGCTTGTCAAAAAGCTTTTGTAACTAACCGTGTAGGGGATTTTGGTTTATTATTAGGAATTTTAGGTTTTTATTGGATAACAGGTAGTTTCGAATTTCGGGATTTGTTCGAAATAACTAATAACTTGATCCATAATAATGGTGTCAGTTCTTTATTTGCTACTTTGTGTGCCTCTTTATTATTCATTGGTGCAGTTGCTAAATCCGCACAATTCCCCCTTCACGTATGGTTACCCGATGCCATGGAAGGACCCACTCCCATCTCGGCTCTTATACACGCTGCTACTATGGTAGCAGCAGGAATTTTTCTTGTAGCTCGACTTCTTCCTATTTTCATAGCTATACCTTACATAATGAATTTCATATCTTTAATAGGTGTAATAACAGTACTACTAGGAGCTACTTTGGCTCTTGCTCAAAGAGATATAAAAAGAAGTTTAGCCTATTCTACAATGTCTCAATTGGGTTATATTATGTTAGCTCTAGGTATAGGTTCTTATCGAGCTGCTTTATTCCATTTGATTACCCATGCCTATTCTAAAGCTTTATTGTTTTTGGGATCCGGATCCATTATTCATTCAATGGAACCTATTGTTGGATATTCGCCAGAAAAAAGTCAGAATATGGCTCTTATGGGTGGTTTAAGAAGATATGTTCCAATTACAAGAACTACTTTTTTATTGGGTACACTTTCTATTTGCGGTATTCCACCTCTTGCTTGTTTTTGGTCCAAAGATGAAATTCTTAATGATAGTTGGTTGTATTCACCAATTTTCGCAATAATAGCTTGTTTCACAGCAGGATTGACTGCATTTTATATGTTTCGGGTGTATTTACTTACCTTTGATGGACATTTGCGCGTTCATTTTCAAGATTACAGTAGCACAAAAAATAGTTCGTCCTATTCAATATCTCTATGGGGAAAGGAGGTAGCCAAAGCAGTCAATAGAAATTTACCTTTATCAACAATGAATAATAGGGTCTTCTTTTTTTCAAAGGATATGTATAAAATTGATAATAATCTAAAAAAATGCATACGATACTTTAATACTTCTTTCGAAAAAAAGTACACTTCTATGTACCCTCGCGAAGTGGACAATACTATGCTATTTCCTCTGCTTATATTGGTATTATTTACTTTGTTTGTTGGATCAATAGGAATTCATTTTGATCAAGGAGTAATAGATTTGGATATATTATCCAAATGGTTAACTCCACTCACAAACCTTTTCCATCCAAATTCGAGTTATTCTGTGGATTGGTATGAATTTTTTACAAATGCAATTTTTTCAGTAAGTATAGCTATTTCCGGACTATTCATAGCATATATCTTATATGGGTCTGCTTATTCGTTTTTCCGGAATTTGAACTTTATCAATGCATTTGTAAAAGGTGGTCCTAAAAGGATTCTCTTGGACCAAATAAAAAATGGGATATACAATTGGTCATATAATCGTGGTTACATAGATATTTTTTATACTAAGGTTTTTACCATGGGTATAAGGGGATTAACCGAACTAACTCAGTTTTTTGATAGATATATAATTGATGGAATTACAAATGGGGTTGGCATTGCAAGTTTTTTTATAGGGGAAGGAATCAAATCCATGGGAGGTGGACGAATCTCTTCTTATCTATTCTTTTATTTATTTTATGCATCAATATCTTTATTCATTTTTTTATTTTTTTTATAAATTTATATTTTATAAATTTATAAATATAAACCAACTTAAAGTCCCTATTTTTATTCGTTTTATAAATTGTAGAAATATCTCTTTTTTTGATACCTTACATTATCTCTATTACTAATCCTTTGTGCACTTTGGTGTTCCTAACCGTCCACTGATTTTTGATTGATCTACGGCATGGTAATAAATACAAGACAGTAATGAAAACTCCATACAGTTGATCTTTTACACCCGCTCCAAGATATGATGACTAATGAAAGAATCTTAATCTTGGGGTAAACAGTTTACACTGCTTATGTTTACTTCAACTTTATTCTTGTACATATGAAATGAGATTTTATCTTCTTACTGCAAACTTCTAAGTTGTTTTGTTTCACTCATATAACTATCTGGTTTAACTCATTGACCCGAATGATGAATAAAAAATAAAATACCTATTCAATACATTACATTCAACTTCTTTCCTTTACTTCTAGGAAAGAAGTATAAAGTTCATGTTCAACGAATCACACGTAGAGATATTGATAACACACATAGAGTTAATGGTATTTCATAACTAATAGATTGAGCAGCAGCTCGTAGACCACCTGAAAAGGAATATTTATTATTCGATCCGTATCCTGACATAAGAAGCCCAATAGGAGCAATACTTGAAATGGCGACCCATAAAAAAACACCTATACTGAGATCGGCTAAAATGAGGCGATACCCAAAAGGAATTACTAAATAACTTAGTAGAATTGATATGACCACTATAGACGGTCCAATACTAAACAAACGAACATCTCCTCTAGATGGGAGAAGGTCTTCTTTAAAAAGTAGTTTAGTTCCATCTGCTAGAGCTTGAAGAATTCCCAAGGGGCCGGCATATTCAGGCCCAATACGTTGTTGTATCGCTGCAGATATTTCTCTTTCTAACCACACAATTACTAGTACCCCTATTGTAATTCCCAATATAAGGGTCAAAATGGGTACAAAGATCCATATGAGTCCATATACTTCTTTTAAGGATTCCGATATAGAAAAAGAATTGATAGTTTGTACTTCTGTCGTATCAATTATCATTTCAACGATCAACCTCTCCCATAATGATATCTATACTACCTAGTATCGTCATGATATCAGCCAATTTCATTCTTTTAACTAGCTGAGGAAGAATTTGCAAATTTATGAAGCCGGGTGGACGAATTTTCCATCTCCAAGGGAAAACACTATTATCTCCTATCAAATAAATTCCTAATTCCCCTTTTGGGGCTTCTACTCTCACGTAAAGTTCTTGTTTCGACAATTCAAAATTGGGTGAAGGTTTTTTACTAATAAATCTATATTCAAAATCATTCCATTCGGAATTTTTTGCTCTATCAAAGCGTCGGACTTCTAAATTCTCATAGGGTCCTCCAGGAATTCCTTCTAGAGCCTGTTGAATTATTTTTATAGATTCCCTCATTTCACCGATTCGTACTAAATAACGAGCTAACGAATCTCCTTCTTTTTGCCATTGGACTTCCCAATCGAATTCATTGTAACACTCATAATTATCAATTTTACGAAGATCCCATTGTGTTCCAGAAGCTCGTAACATCGGTCCTGATAAACCCCAATTTATTGCTTCCTCTCCACCAATAATGCCCACTCCTTCGACTCGCTCCAAAAAAATGGGATTTCGCGTAATGAGTTTTTGATATTCAACAATTCCTGTTAAAAAATAATCGCAAAAATCCAAACATTTATCTATCCAGCCATAAGGTAGATCGGCAGCTACTCCTCCGATGCGGAAATAATTATGCATCATTCGCATACCTGTGGCGGCTTCGAATAAATCATATATCAATTCTCTCTCTCTGAAAATATAGAAAAAGGGAGTCTGCGCGCCGATATCCGCCATAAAAGGCCCAAGCCATAACAAATGAGAAGCTATACGGCTCAGCTCCAGCATAATTACTCTGATATAGCTAGCCCTTTTAGGTACTTGAACATTTTCCAGTTGTTCTGGTGCATTTACCGTTATTGCCTCTGTGAACATAGTAGCTAAATAATCCCAACGTGTTACATAAGGCAGATATTGTATAATTGTTCGGTTTTCCGCTATTTTTTCCATCCCTCTGTGTAAATAGCCCAATATGGGTTCACAGTCAATAACATCTTCACCATCGAGAGTAACGATCAGTCGAAGAACACCATGCATTGATGGGTGGTGAGGACCCATATTAACTATCATGAAATCTTTTTTTGTAGCCGGTACAGTCATATCTTTTCTTCCTTAATTCATTATTTCATGAATTCCTCAAAAAAGTAGGAGGTTCATCAAAATAAAAAATCTAATAACTACTATACTAATTCAAACGATTTAATTAACGATTTTTTGGCTCCCGAATATCCAACTGGTCAATTAATTTCTTATAACGCGCTCTATTTTTCTTTGACAAATAAGCCAGCAGACGTTGACGTTTTCTCAGAATTTTTTGTAGACCTCTTTGTGATAAAAAATCTCTTTTGTGCAATTCCAAATGTGAAGTAAGTCTTCGTATCTTATTGGTGAAACTTAATACTTGAAATTCAACAGAACCCCTGTTTTCTTCTTTTTCTTCTTGTGGAAGAAGTGAAATGAATGAATTTTTGACCATAAAACTTTTTTTATCTTTTTCTTTTCTTTCTTTTCCATGCCATGGATTTTACCGATCAGGAAAAATAAAATAATAATTATTATATTATGTCAATTTTTTTTAATCTAGTACACGCAAAAATTTAGATTTATCCGTTTCTATCTAAATCAAATTTTCCATTTGATTTAGATAGAAAAGAAAAGGATAATATATTTCTGCATTTACGAAAGAGAATGATTTCTTTGCACCTAAAAAGATTCTGTAGATTTCTTTCTAGATTCAATTGAATTGATACACAAGTAAATACGTATCATGTACCAGAACGTAACACACCATATGCGTACATCTTTCGGTTTTTATTTACTGAAAACGGCATGTGATATATAGGAAATATACTATTAAATAATTCTGAATCGTGGATACATACGTATCCTTGACATACTGAAACGACTACCATTATTGGTATCAAACCAATAGCGATTCATACAAGCTAAATCTTCTAATCGGTAATTGGGCCAAAGAAACAATTTGCATTTAATTAATTTATTTAAATCCGTATTAAGACGTTTGTCCTCATTCAAAAATTGTTCAGAGTTTCTTATGTTGTTTTCGTTGCAAAATACTGGATTTCTATTCACAATATCCCGATTATGAGAGTTGAAACAAATTAGAATTCTCAATTCTCTACGACGTCTAGGAGATAGAATATTTTCAGGAACAAAGAAATTATAATGATCTTGATCCCCATTCACAAATATATTGCCATGTCGTCCAGTGGATTTTTTCAAATTATTCTTATCAACATATCTTTTCTTTATGTATTTTCTATTAATTTGGTGTTTACTCTTATCGATCAATGAAATACTTATGGTTTGATATATAATGAATTTTCCATCCCTTCTTAAAGATAGACGAATTGGTTCGATAATTAATATTCCCCTTTTTATTAATTCTGTAAGAGCTAGATCTTTCTGAATCAGCATTACATCCAGATGCATCTCTCCTCTTTGAATCGAGGATATAGCAATTTCCCTTGGATTTATCAATCTAAGTAGGAGACAATATATCCTAACATTATTAATAATTTTTTGATTCAAGGGGTCATCCCATCTTAATTGAAAAATAAAATATTTTTTCAGGAACAAATCTAGTTCTCCTTCCTTATTTTTCTTGGATTGTTTTTTTTTTTTTTTACCTTTTTTAATGTTTGATCTCGTGCAATCCTCTTCAAGATATTCCTTTTGGTTTTGTTTTTGTGGATCTGATACAAGATTTGATTGACCCTCTTTTTCTTGGTTGGAATTTTGAAATTCTATTTTAACGGAATCTTTGATGTTTTGATTTTGACTAATATTTTTTTTATTTTGATTTTGACTAATATTTTTTTTATTTTGATTTTGACTAATATTTTTTTTATTTTGATTTTGACTAATATTTTTTTTATTTTGATTTTGACTAATATTTTTTTTATTTTGATTTTGACTAATATTTTTTTTATTTTGATTTTGACTAATATTTTTTTTATTTTGATTTTGACTAATATTTTTTTCATTTTGATTTTGACTAATATTTTTTTCATTTTGATTTTGACTAATATCATTTTCATAATAAATATTAGAAAGAAGTAATTTGATTGGTATGATCCACGGTTTAATCTTATATGCATCAAAAGGTAACACAAATTCTGGGAAGAACCAAGGTTCTAGATTTGATATGGTAGAATAATTTCGATTCATTCCCATCCAATCAAAAATTTTTTTTTGATGAGTCTTAGTCTTAGTATTTTTATTAGTATTTTTATAAATTTCGGTACCGATATACATATCGGTCCAGTCCTCAATATCACTATTGTTCTCAATATCACTATTGTTCTCAATATCACTATTGTTCTCAATATCACTATTGTTTCTAAGGCAAAAATGAAGAATTCTATAATCCAAATATTTTCTATCCAGATTTTTATGGGTATCAATAAAATATCCTTTTTTTAGGTAATCATCAATAGTCATATTTAGCAATACATAAAACGATTCGGGTTTCAGTGTGTATGAGTCCTTACTATCCCCATAATTTATATATTCATGTGATAAAAGATCATATCTGTAGTGTTTTTTAAATTTTTCTTTTTGACTCATCGATAAATCCACTGCACAAAAATTTTCATTCATGTAATGAATTAATCGGTCTTTTTCTTTTTTATATGAATACAATTTCATTGATTCTTTATTTTGAATAGTACAACGTTGATTGACTCTATTTCGCCATTTTTTCGGTACTAATCGAGACCATTTGCTCCGAGAAAAATTATATTGATAATGACCCTTTAACCAGTTTTTCCATTTATTCATTCCAGACTTATTAATTTTCTTATGCCTTGATTTGGAATCAAACCTTGATTTGGAATCAAATATTCCTCGTGTCATACAATAATACTTTATCTTGTCTTTAATAAAAGGATAGGTCCCGTGATCGTGATATTGAAGTACAGATCTCAGGTGATGGTTGTTAAATAATTGGGTTTGTGACAATTTGTAAAATACATATGCTTGGGACAAGGAAGATAAGTCGTGATAAGTGTTTAAATCATTTCTAATATTAGGATTAGAAAAGGACTTTTTTATAGTCGAAATAAAGTTCATTGTATCTTGATCTGTTTCATCAATTCCTTCTTGATTTCTTTCATCGTTGTAAATGGATTCATTGATAATTGTTTTTTTTAAAAGTTGTGCATTAACCTTAGAAATGGTAACCATACATTGCAAGATATCTATGTATATTTTTTCAATGAAAGATTTCATAAAATAATGTGATTTGCGTATTAATCGGGTATTTTTTCTTTGAAGTATCTGCCAAATATGTTTTTGTAATTCCGGTCTTTTATCATGATAGGCTAGAACTATTTTCTTCTTGTCTTTTGTGATTCCTTCTATTTGATTCCTTATTGTGATTGTCTTATCAGCAAGATCTTTCATTTTTTTTTCTATGAGTAAATAATTTGTCCAATTCATAGATCGAATTTGAATGGTCGATTCGTGAATAATCTGATTATTTTTTTTTGAATCTTTTGCATTTTCATTTGGTTCATGTACTTTTCCCTTCCTCAATTCAAATAAAGAAATTTGGTTCACTTTTTCAAGTTTCTTCATTATTCGTTTTAGAACTAGAACTGTTCGTTTTAGAACTAGAACTATTCGTTTTAGAACTAGAACTATTCGTTTTAGAACTCGTTTTAGAACTCGTTTTAGAACTAGAACTATTTTGATGACCCATCTTTTTTTTTCTTTTGAAACTTTTAGAGAGTTCTTTTTTACTTTTCTAATTTTTTTTTTGAGTTCCTTATATATGGGTTCAAAAAAAGAAGGTTGCTTTCGGGGAGAACCAAAAGGGAGTTCCGTTTCCATTCCCCAAACTGTTAAAAAACAAAAATTTTCTTTTTTTCCTTTTTTTTTCATTGGATCTCCATGATGAGATCGTATTTTAGATCTTCGCCAAGGTTTTAAACGAAAAGGAAATAAAATCTTTATCTGAATACCATCTGTTAACCAATCTTGGGGAAATTCTGTTTCTGATAATGGAACACCATTATAGGTGCATTTAACATGTATTTCTCTATTCCATTCCTTCAAATCCTCATACCACTCGGGGAATTGGAATAATAACATACGTCCAATATTTTTAGCTATTATCAATGAAGGCAATACAATGTTTTTTCTAAAAAAAGATTGGGTTATCAGCATCAAACCTCTTATTGCTTGAGCAAATATAATGCTATCCCAAATTTCTGATATTGTTATCCGTTCATCTTCCTCTTTTTTTTTTTTCTCCTCGTCTTTTTTTTTCCCAGTGTTTGTCTCTTCCTCTTCCTCCTCAAAGTCGGAAGTTTCGGATTCTGGGTTTCCCCCCACGGAATTCCTAAAAATAAGATTAATTATTCGATATCTATATCTATCAAAAAAAGAAAAAAAAAAGACTTTGTCTATTCGATCCAAAAAAAGCGGGGAATGAACATTTGTTTGAAATATTTCCCAAATAACTGTTTTACGTCTTTGAGCACGCATGGATCCTTGGATTATACCCCGATTAAAATCTGGTTGTTGCGAATAACGTATCAAAGCCACCTCTTCTGCTTCTGCTTCTGCTTCTGCTTCTGCTTCTGCTTGATCAATATTATCAGTATCGGTATCCAGATTTTTATCAGTATAGATCACCACCCGTTTCGCTTTTCTTGAACAAATTTCATAATCTTCCTTCTGTTCTTCTCCATTTTCTTGATCCAGTCCTTCTAATTCATCGGTCAATTTGTATGACCATCGAGGAACCTTTTTACTGATTTCTTCTATTCCAATGGATTTTTTTTCTTCTATTCCAATGGATTTTTTTTCTTCTATTCCAATGGATTTTTTTTCAGTTGTTGTTTGATCATTTGGATTGGTTGTAATTATGTCGAATACAAATCTCAAGGATTTTGCTTTACTTTCTGAATTAATTCTTCTTTCTTCTTCCAATAAAAATAAAGAAGATTCATCGATTGACGTTAAGAAATTAACAATATAATTAAATGATGATTTCTCATCAAGCGGATTCTTTTCATGTTCAAATTCTCGAGAATTTTTAGAAATAGGAAAGAGCCC
>NW_027020505.1:10000-12500 GCF_036884655.1 Musa acuminata AAA Group
CCTGTTTATGGTCCGTTCTTGCGTGGTGCGGTGACCGTCGTGAGCGGAGCAAAACGTCAGCCATCTCAGCACCCTGGAACCCCCCGGGTGGCACAGGGCTGGATGGGGCTTTCGTATATAGCAGGGACGGTGCTGCCTCTCGCTTCGCTCGCTGTCCGCCGCTCGCCGCTCGCTCGCGCAGCCAAAAATGGCCAGTTTTGGCCCGTTTTTGGGCCGTTTTGGCCAGTTTTTGGCCTGTTCTTGCATTGCGCGGTGACCGTCGAGAGCGGAGCAAAACGTCAGCCATCTCAGCACCCTGGAACCCCCCGGGTGGCACAGGGCTGGATGGGGCTTTCGTATAGCAGGGACGGTGCTGCCTCTCGCTTCGCTCGCTGTCCGCCGCTCGCCGCTCGCTCGTGCAGCCAAAAATGGCCAGTTTTGGCCCGTTTTTGGGCCGTTTTGGCCAGTTTTTGGCCTGTTCTTGCATTGCGCGGTGACCGTCGAGAGCGGAGCAAAACGTCAGCCATCTCAGCACCCTGGAACCCCCCGGGTGGCACAGGGCTGGATGGGGCTTTCGTATAGCAGGGACGGTGCTGCCTCTCGCTTCGCTCGCTGTCCGCCGCTCGCCGCTCGCTCGTGCAGCCAAAAATGGCCAGTTTTGGCCCGTTTTTGGGCCGTTTTGGCCAGTTTTTGGCCTGTTCTTGCATTGCGCGGTGACCGTCGAGAGCGGAGCAAAACGTCAGCCATCTCAGCACCCTGGAACCCCCCGGGTGGCACAGGGCTGGATGGGGCTTTCGTATAGCAGGGACGGTGCTGCCTCTCGCTTCGCTCGCTGTCCGCCGCTCGCCGCTCGCTCGTGCAGCCAAAAATGGCCAGTTTTGGCCCGTTTTTGGGCCGTTTTGGCCAGTTTTTGGCCTGTTCTTGCATTGCGCGGTGACCGTCGAGAGCGGAGCAAAACGTCAGCCATCTCAGCACCCTGGAACCCCCCGGGTGGCACAGGGCTGGATGGGGCTTTCGTATAGCAGGGACGGTGCTGCCTCTCGCTTCGCTCGCTGTCCGCCGCTCGCCGCTCGCTCGTGCAGCCAAAAATGGCCAGTTTTGGCCCGTTTTTGGGCCGTTTTGGCCAGTTTTTGGCCTGTTCTTGCATTGCGCGGTGACCGTCGAGAGCGGAGCAAAACGTCAGCCATCTCAGCACCCTGGAACCCCCCGGGTGGCACAGGGCTGGATGGGGCTTTCGTATAGCAGGGACGGTGCTGCCTCTCGCTTCGCTCGCTGTCCGCCGCTCGCCGCTCGCTCGCGCAGCCAAAAATGGCCAGTTTTGGCCCGTTTTTGGGCCGTTTTGGCCAGTTTTTGGCCTGTTCTTGCATTGCGCGGTGACCGTCGAGAGCGGAGCAAAACGTCAGCCATCTCAGCACCCTGGAACCCCCCGGGTGGCACAGGGCTGGATGGGGCTTTCGTATAGCAGGGACGGTGCTGCCTCTCGCTTCGCTCGCTGTCCGCCGCTCGCCGCTCGCGCAGCCAAAAATGGCCAGTTTTGGCCCGTTTTTGGGCCGTTTTGGCCAGTTTTTGGCCTGTTCTTGCATTGCGCGGTGACCGTCGAGAGCGGAGCAAAACGTCAGCCATCTCAGCACCCTGGAACCCCCCGGGTGGCACAGGGCTGGATGGGGCTTTCGTATAGCAGGGACGGTGCTGCCTCTCGCTTCGCTCGCTGTTCGCCGCTCGCCGCTCGCTCGCGCAGCCAAAAATGGCCAGTTTTGGCCCGTTTTTGGGCTGTTTTGGCCAGTTTTTGGCCTGTTCTTGCGTGGTGCGGTGACCGTCGTGAGCGGAGCAAAACGTCAGCCATCTCAGCACCCTGGAACCCCCCGGGTGGCACAGGGCTGGATGGGGCTTTCGTATAGCAGGGACGGTGCTGCCTCTCGCTTCGCTCGCTGTTCGCCGCTCGCCGCTCGCTCGCGCAGCCAAAAATGGCCAGTTTTGGCCCGTTTTTGGGCTGTTTTGGCCTGTTTTTGGGCTGTTCTTGTGTGGCGCGGTGACCGTCGTGAGCGGAGCAAAATGTCAGCCATCTCAGCACCCTGGAACCCCCCGGGTGGCACAGGGCTGGATGGGGCTTTCGTATAGCAGGGACGGTGCTGCCTCGCGCTTCGCTCGCTGTTCGCCGCTCTCCGCTCGCTCGCGCAGCAAAAAATGGCCAGTTTTGGCCCGTTTTTGGGCTGTTTTGGCCAGTTTTTGGCCTGTTCTTGCGTGCCGCGGCGACCGTCGTGAGCGGAGCAAAACGTCAGCCATCTCAGCACCCTGGAACCCCCCGGGTGGCACAGGGCTGGATGGGGCTTTCGTATAGCAGGGACGGTGCTGCCTCTCGCTTCGCTCGCTGTCCGCCGCTCGCTGCTCGCTCGCGCAGCCAAAAATGGCCAGTTTTGGCCCGTTTTTGGGCTGTTTTGGCCTGTTTTTGGGCTGTTCTTGTGTGCCGCGGCGACCGTCGTGAGCGGAGCAAAATGTCAGCCATCTCAGCACCCTGGAACCC
>NW_027020505.1:22500-25000 GCF_036884655.1 Musa acuminata AAA Group
CACAGGGCTGGATGGGGCTTTCGTATAGCAGGGACGGTGCTGCCTCTCGCTTCGCTCGCTGTCCGCCGCTCGCCGCTCGCTCGCGCAGCCAAAAATGGCCAGTTTTGGCCCGTTTTTGGGCCGTTTTGGCCAGTTTTTGGCCTGTTCTTGCATTGCGCGGTGACCGTCGAGAGCGGAGCAAAACGTCAGCCATCTCAGCACCCTGGAACCCCCCGGGTGGCACAGGGCTGGATGGGGCTTTCGTATAGCAGGGACGGTGCTGCCTCTCGCTTCGCTCGCTGTCCGCCGCTCGCCGCTCGCGCAGCCAAAAATGGCCAGTTTTGGCCCGTTTTTGGGCCGTTTTGGCCAGTTTTTGGCCTGTTCTTGCATTGCGCGGTGACCGTCGAGAGCGGAGCAAAACGTCAGCCATCTCAGCACCCTGGAACCCCCCGGGTGGCACAGGGCTGGATGGGGCTTTCGTATAGCAGGGACGGTGCTGCCTCTCGCTTCGCTCGCTGTTCGCCGCTCGCCGCTCGCTCGCGCAGCCAAAAATGGCCAGTTTTGGCCCGTTTTTGGGCTGTTTTGGCCAGTTTTTGGCCTGTTCTTGCGTGGTGCGGTGACCGTCGTGAGCGGAGCAAAACGTCAGCCATCTCAGCACCCTGGAACCCCCCGGGTGGCACAGGGCTGGATGGGGCTTTCGTATAGCAGGGACGGTGCTGCCTCTCGCTTCGCTCGCTGTTCGCCGCTCGCCGCTCGCTCGCGCAGCCAAAAATGGCCAGTTTTGGCCCGTTTTTGGGCTGTTTTGGCCTGTTTTTGGGCTGTTCTTGTGTGGCGCGGTGACCGTCGTGAGCGGAGCAAAATGTCAGCCATCTCAGCACCCTGGAACCCCCCGGGTGGCACAGGGCTGGATGGGGCTTTCGTATAGCAGGGACGGTGCTGCCTCGCGCTTCGCTCGCTGTTCGCCGCTCTCCGCTCGCTCGCGCAGCAAAAAATGGCCAGTTTTGGCCCGTTTTTGGGCTGTTTTGGCCAGTTTTTGGCCTGTTCTTGCGTGCCGCGGCGACCGTCGTGAGCGGAGCAAAACGTCAGCCATCTCAGCACCCTGGAACCCCCCGGGTGGCACAGGGCTGGATGGGGCTTTCGTATAGCAGGGACGGTGCTGCCTCTCGCTTCGCTCGCTGTCCGCCGCTCGCTGCTCGCTCGCGCAGCCAAAAATGGCCAGTTTTGGCCCGTTTTTGGGCTGTTTTGGCCTGTTTTTGGGCTGTTCTTGTGTGCCGCGGCGACCGTCGTGAGCGGAGCAAAATGTCAGCCATCTCAGCACCCTGGAACCCCCCGGGTGGCACAGGGCTGGATGGGGCTTTCGTATAGCAGGGACGGTGCTGCCTCTCGCTTCGCTCGCTGTCCGCCGCTCGCCGCTCGCTCGCGCAGCCAAAAATGGCCAGTTTTGGCCCGTTTTTGGGCCGTTTTGGCCAGTTTTTGGCCTGTTCTTGCGTTGCGCGGTGACCGTCGAGAGCGGAGCAAAACGTCAGCCATCTCAGCACCCTGGAACCCCCCGGGTGGCACAGGGCTGGATGGGGCTTTCGTATAGCAGGGACGGTGCTGCCTCTCGCTTCGCTCGCTGTCCGCCGCTCGCCGCTCGCTCGTGCAGCCAAAAATGGCCAGTTTTGGCCCGTTTTTGGGCCGTTTTGGCCAGTTTTTGGCCTGTTCTTGCATTGCGCGGTGACCGTCGAGAGCGGAGCAAAACGTCAGCCATCTCAGCACCCTGGAACCCCCCGGGTGGCACAGGGCTGGATGGGGCTTTCGTATAGCAGGGACGGTGCTGCCTCTCGCTTCGCTCGCTGTCCGCCGCTCGCCGCTCGCTCGCGCAGCCAAAAATGGCCAGTTTTGGCCCGTTTTTGGGCCGTTTTGGCCAGTTTTTGGCCTGTTCTTGCATTGCGCGGTGACCGTCGAGAGCGGAGCAAAACGTCAGCCATCTCAGCACCCTGGAACCCCCCGGGTGGCACAGGGCTGGATGGGGCTTTCGTATAGCAGGGACGGTGCTGCCTCTCGCTTCGCTCGCTGTCCGCCGCTCGCCGCTCGCGCAGCCAAAAATGGCCAGTTTTGGCCCGTTTTTGGGCCGTTTTGGCCAGTTTTTGGCCTGTTCTTGCATTGCGCGGTGACCGTCGAGAGCGGAGCAAAACGTCAGCCATCTCAGCACCCTGGAACCCCCCGGGTGGCACAGGGCTGGATGGGGCTTTCGTATAGCAGGGACGGTGCTGCCTCTCGCTTCGCTCGCTGTTCGCCGCTCGCCGCTCGCTCGCGCAGCCAAAAATGGCCAGTTTTGGCCCGTTTTTGGGCTGTTTTGGCCAGTTTTTGGCCTGTTCTTGCGTGGTGCGGTGACCGTCGTGAGCGGAGCAAAACGTCAGCCATCTCAGCACCCTGGAACCCCCCGGGTGGCACAGGGCTGGATGGGGCTTTCGTATAGCAGGGACGGTGCTGCCTCTCGCTTCGCTCGCTGTTCGCCGCTCGCCGCTCGCTCGCGCAG
>NW_027020506.1:5000-7500 GCF_036884655.1 Musa acuminata AAA Group
GGCCAAAACGGCCCAAAAACGGGCCAAAACTGGCCATTTTTGGCTGCGCGAGCGAGCGGCGAGCGGCGGACAGCGAGCGAAGCGAGAGGCAGCACCGTCCCTGCTATACGAAAGCCCCATCCAGCCCTGTGCCACCCGGGGGGTTCCAGGGTGCTGAGATGGCGGACGTTTTGCTCCGCTCTCGACGGTCACCGCGCAACGCAAGAACAGGCCAAAAACTGGCCAAAACGGCCCAAAAACGGGCCAAAACTGGCCATTTTTGGCTGCGCGAGCGAGCGGCGAGCGGCGGACAGCGAGCGAAGCGAGAGGCAGCACCGTCCCTGCTATACGAAAGCCCCATCCAGCCCTGTGCCACCCGGGGAGTTCCAGGGTGCTGAGATGGCTGACGTTTTGCTCCGCTCTCGACGGTCACCGCGCAACGCAAGAACAGGCCAAAAACTGGCCAAAACGGCCCAAAAACGGGCCAAAACTGGCCATTTTTGGCTGCGCGAGCGAGCGGCGAGCGGCGGACAGCGAGCGAAGCGAGAGGCAGCACCGTCCCTGCTATACGAAAGCCCCATCCAGCCCTGTGCCACCCGGGGGGTTCCAGGGTGCTGAGATGGCTGACATTTTGCTCCGCTCACGACGGTCGCCGCGGCACACAAGAACAGCCCAAAAACAGGCCAAAACAGCCCAAAAACGGGCCAAAACTGGCCATTTTTGGCTGCGCGAGCGAGCAGCGAGCGGCGGACAGCGAGCGAAGCGAGAGGCAGCACCGTCCCTGCTATACGAAAGCCCCATCCAGCCCTGTGCCACCCGGGGGGTTCCAGGGTGCTGAGATGGCTGACGTTTTGCTCCGCTCACGACGGTCGCCGCGGCACGCAAGAACAGGCCAAAAACTGGCCAAAACAGCCCAAAAACGGGCCAAAACTGGCCATTTTTTGCTGCGCGAGCGAGCGGAGAGCGGCGAACAGCGAGCGAAGCGCGAGGCAGCACCGTCCCTGCTATACGAAAGCCCCATCCAGCCCTGTGCCACCCGGGGGGTTCCAGGGTGCTGAGATGGCTGACATTTTGCTCCGCTCACGACGGTCACCGCGCCACACAAGAACAGCCCAAAAACAGGCCAAAACAGCCCAAAAACGGGCCAAAACTGGCCATTTTTGGCTGCGCGAGCGAGCGGCGAGCGGCGAACAGCGAGCGAAGCGAGAGGCAGCACCGTCCCTGCTATACGAAAGCCCCATCCAGCCCTGTGCCACCCGGGGGGTTCCAGGGTGCTGAGATGGCTGACGTTTTGCTCCGCTCACGACGGTCACCGCACCACGCAAGAACAGGCCAAAAACTGGCCAAAACAGCCCAAAAACGGGCCAAAACTGGCCATTTTTGGCTGCGCGAGCGAGCGGCGAGCGGCGAACAGCGAGCGAAGCGAGAGGCAGCACCGTCCCTGCTATACGAAAGCCCCATCCAGCCCTGTGCCACCCGGGGGGTTCCAGGGTGCTGAGATGGCTGACGTTTTGCTCCGCTCTCGACGGTCACCGCGCAATGCAAGAACAGGCCAAAAACTGGCCAAAACGGCCCAAAAACGGGCCAAAACTGGCCATTTTTGGCTGCGCGAGCGGCGAGCGGCGGACAGCGAGCGAAGCGAGAGGCAGCACCGTCCCTGCTATACGAAAGCCCCATCCAGCCCTGTGCCACCCGGGGGGTTCCAGGGTGCTGAGATGGCTGACGTTTTGCTCCGCTCTCGACGGTCACCGCGCAATGCAAGAACAGGCCAAAAACTGGCCAAAACGGCCCAAAAACGGGCCAAAACTGGCCATTTTTGGCTGCGCGAGCGAGCGGCGAGCGGCGGACAGCGAGCGAAGCGAGAGGCAGCACCGTCCCTGCTATACGAAAGCCCCATCCAGCCCTGTGCCACCCGGGGGGTTCCAGGGTGCTGAGATGGCTGACGTTTTGCTCCGCTCTCGACGGTCACCGCGCAATGCAAGAACAGGCCAAAAACTGGCCAAAACGGCCCAAAAACGGGCCAAAACTGGCCATTTTTGGCTGCACGAGCGAGCGGCGAGCGGCGGACAGCGAGCGAAGCGAGAGGCAGCACCGTCCCTGCTATACGAAAGCCCCATCCAGCCCTGTGCCACCCGGGGGGTTCCAGGGTGCTGAGATGGCTGACGTTTTGCTCCGCTCTCGACGGTCACCGCGCAATGCAAGAACAGGCCAAAAACTGGCCAAAACGGCCCAAAAACGGGCCAAAACTGGCCATTTTTGGCTGCACGAGCGAGCGGCGAGCGGCGGACAGCGAGCGAAGCGAGAGGCAGCACCGTCCCTGCTATACGAAAGCCCCATCCAGCCCTGTGCCACCCGGGGGGTTCCAGGGTGCTGAGATGGCTGACGTTTTGCTCCGCTCTCGACGGTCACCGCGCAATGCAAGAACAGGCCAAAAACTGGCCAAAACGGCCCAAAAACGGGCCAAAACTGGCCATTTTTGGCTGCACGAGCGAGCGGCGAGCGGCGGACAGCGAGCGAAGCG
>NW_027020506.1:17500-20000 GCF_036884655.1 Musa acuminata AAA Group
CGTCCCTGCTATACGAAAGCCCCATCCAGCCCTGTGCCACCCGGGGGGTTCCAGGGTGCTGAGATGGCTGACGTTTTGCTCCGCTCACGACGGTCACCGCACCACGCAAGAACAGGCCAAAAACTGGCCAAAACAGCCCAAAAACGGGCCAAAACTGGCCATTTTTGGCTGCGCGAGCGAGCGGCGAGCGGCGAACAGCGAGCGAAGCGAGAGGCAGCACCGTCCCTGCTATACGAAAGCCCCATCCAGCCCTGTGCCACCCGGGGGGTTCCAGGGTGCTGAGATGGCTGACGTTTTGCTCCGCTCTCGACGGTCACCGCGCAATGCAAGAACAGGCCAAAAACTGGCCAAAACGGCCCAAAAACGGGCCAAAACTGGCCATTTTTGGCTGCGCGAGCGGCGAGCGGCGGACAGCGAGCGAAGCGAGAGGCAGCACCGTCCCTGCTATACGAAAGCCCCATCCAGCCCTGTGCCACCCGGGGGGTTCCAGGGTGCTAAGATGGCTGACGTTTTGCTCCGCTCTCGACGGTCACCGCGCAATGCAAGAACAGGCCAAAAACTGGCCAAAACGGCCCAAAAACGGGCCAAAACTGGCCATTTTTGGCTGCGCGAGCGAGCGGCGAGCGGCGGACAGCGAGCGAAGCGAGAGGCAGCACCGTCCCTGCTATACGAAAGCCCCATCCAGCCCTGTGCCACCCGGGGGGTTCCAGGGTGCTGAGATGGCTGACGTTTTGCTCCGCTCTCGACGGTCACCGCGCAATGCAAGAACAGGCCAAAAACTGGCCAAAACGGCCCAAAAACGGGCCAAAACTGGCCATTTTTGGCTGCACGAGCGAGCGGCGAGCGGCGGACAGCGAGCGAAGCGAGAGGCAGCACCGTCCCTGCTATACGAAAGCCCCATCCAGCCCTGTGCCACCCGGGGGGTTCCAGGGTGCTGAGATGGCTGACGTTTTGCTCCGCTCTCGACGGTCACCGCGCAATGCAAGAACAGGCCAAAAACTGGCCAAAACGGCCCAAAAACGGGCCAAAACTGGCCATTTTTGGCTGCACGAGCGAGCGGCGAGCGGCGGACAGCGAGCGAAGCGAGAGGCAGCACCGTCCCTGCTATACGAAAGCCCCATCCAGCCCTGTGCCACCCGGGGGGTTCCAGGGTGCTGAGATGGCTGACGTTTTGCTCCGCTCTCGACGGTCACCGCGCAATGCAAGAACAGGCCAAAAACTGGCCAAAACGGCCCAAAAACGGGCCAAAACTGGCCATTTTTGGCTGCACGAGCGAGCGGCGAGCGGCGGACAGCGAGCGAAGCGAGAGGCAGCACCGTCCCTGCTATACGAAAGCCCCATCCAGCCCTGTGCCACCCGGGGGGTTCCAGGGTGCTGAGATGGCTGACGTTTTGCTCCGCTCTCGACGGTCACCGCGCAATGCAAGAACAGGCCAAAAACTGGCCAAAACGGCCCAAAAACGGGCCAAAACTGGCCATTTTTGGCTGCACGAGCGAGCGGCGAGCGGCGGACAGCGAGCGAAGCGAGAGGCAGCACCGTCCCTGCTATACGAAAGCCCCATCCAGCCCTGTGCCACCCGGGGGGTTCCAGGGTGCTGAGATGGCTGACGTTTTGCTCCGCTCTCGACGGTCACCGCGCAATGCAAGAACAGGCCAAAAACTGGCCAAAACGGCCCAAAAACGGGCCAAAACTGGCCATTTTTGGCTGCGCGAGCGAGCGGCGAGCGGCGGACAGCGAGCGAAGCGAGAGGCAGCACCGTCCCTGCTATATACGAAAGCCCCATCCAGCCCTGTGCCACCCGGGGGGTTCCAGGGTGCTGAGATGGCTGACGTTTTGCTCCGCTCACGACGGTCACCGCACCACGCAAGAACGGACCATAAACAGGCCAAAACAGCCCAAAAACGGGCCAAAACTGGTCATTTTTGGCTGCGCGAGCGAGCGGCGAGCGGCGAACAGCGAGCGAAGCGTGAGGCAGCACCGTCCCTGCTATACGAAAGCCCCATCCAGCCCTGTGCCACCCGGGGGGTTCCAGGGTGCTGAGATGGCTGACGTTTTGCTCCGCTCACGACGGTCACCGCGCCATGCAAGAACGGACCAAAAACAGGCCAAAACAGCCCAAAAACGGGCCAAAACTGGCCATTTTTGGCTGAGCGAGCGAGCGGTGAGCGGCGAACAGCGAGCGAAGCGAGAGGCAGCACCGTCCCTGCTATACGAAAGCCCCATCCAGCCCTGTGCCACCCGGGGGGTTCCAGGGTGCTGAGATGGCTGACGTTTTGCTCCGCTCACGACGGTCGCCGTGCCACGCAAGAACGGACCAAAAACAGGCCAAAACAGCCCAAAAACGGGCCAAAACTGGCCATTTTAGGTTGCGCGAGCGAGCGGCGAGCGGCGAACAGCGAGCGAAGCGTGAGGCAGCACCGTCCCTGCTATACGAAAGCCCCATCCAGCCCTGTGCCACCCGGGGGGTTCCAAGGTGCTGAGATGGCTGACGTTTTGCTCC
>NW_027020506.1:40000-42500 GCF_036884655.1 Musa acuminata AAA Group
CAAGAACAGCCCAAAAACAGGCCAAAACAGCCCAAAAACGGGCCAAAACTGGCCATTTTTGGCTGCGCGAGCGAGCGGCGAGCGGCGAACAGCGAGCGAAGCGAGAGGCAGCACCGTCCCTGCTATACGAAAGCCCCATCCAGCCCTGTGCCACCCGGGGGGTTCCAGGGTGCTGAGATGGCTGACGTTTTGCTCCGCTCACGACGGTCACCGCACCACGCAAGAACAGGCCAAAAACTGGCCAAAACAGCCCAAAAACGGGCCAAAACTGGCCATTTTTGGCTGCGCGAGCGAGCGGCGAGCGGCGAACAGCGAGCGAAGCGAGAGGCAGCACCGTCCCTGCTATACGAAAGCCCCATCCAGCCCTGTGCCACCCGGGGGGTTCCAGGGTGCTGAGATGGCTGACGTTTTGCTCCGCTCTCGACGGTCACCGCGCAATGCAAGAACAGGCCAAAAACTGGCCAAAACGGCCCAAAAACGGGCCAAAACTGGCCATTTTTGGCTGCGCGAGCGGCGAGCGGCGGACAGCGAGCGAAGCGAGAGGCAGCACCGTCCCTGCTATACGAAAGCCCCATCCAGCCCTGTGCCACCCGGGGGGTTCCAGGGTGCTGAGATGGCTGACGTTTTGCTCCGCTCTCGACGGTCACCGCGCAATGCAAGAACAGGCCAAAAACTGGCCAAAACGGCCCAAAAACGGGCCAAAACTGGCCATTTTTGGCTGCGCGAGCGAGCGGCGAGCGGCGGACAGCGAGCGAAGCGAGAGGCAGCACCGTCCCTGCTATACGAAAGCCCCATCCAGCCCTGTGCCACCCGGGGGGTTCCAGGGTGCTGAGATGGCTGACGTTTTGCTCCGCTCTCGACGGTCACCGCGCAATGCAAGAACAGGCCAAAAACTGGCCAAAACGGCCCAAAAACGGGCCAAAACTGGCCATTTTTGGCTGCACGAGCGAGCGGCGAGCGGCGGACAGCGAGCGAAGCGAGAGGCAGCACCGTCCCTGCTATACGAAAGCCCCATCCAGCCCTGTGCCACCCGGGGGGTTCCAGGGTGCTGAGATGGCTGACGTTTTGCTCCGCTCTCGACGGTCACCGCGCAATGCAAGAACAGGCCAAAAACTGGCCAAAACGGCCCAAAAACGGGCCAAAACTGGCCATTTTTGGCTGCACGAGCGAGCGGCGAGCGGCGGACAGCGAGCGAAGCGAGAGGCAGCACCGTCCCTGCTATACGAAAGCCCCATCCAGCCCTGTGCCACCCGGGGGGTTCCAGGGTGCTGAGATGGCTGACGTTTTGCTCCGCTCTCGACGGTCACCGCGCAATGCAAGAACAGGCCAAAAACTGGCCAAAACGGCCCAAAAACGGGCCAAAACTGGCCATTTTTGGCTGCACGAGCGAGCGGCGAGCGGCGGACAGCGAGCGAAGCGAGAGGCAGCACCGTCCCTGCTATACGAAAGCCCCATCCAGCCCTGTGCCACCCGGGGGGTTCCAGGGTGCTGAGATGGCTGACGTTTTGCTCCGCTCTCGACGGTCACCGCGCAATGCAAGAACAGGCCAAAAACTGGCCAAAACGGCCCAAAAACGGGCCAAAACTGGCCATTTTTGGCTGCACGAGCGAGCGGCGAGCGGCGGACAGCGAGCGAAGCGAGAGGCAGCACCGTCCCTGCTATACGAAAGCCCCATCCAGCCCTGTGCCACCCGGGGGGTTCCAGGGTGCTGAGATGGCTGACGTTTTGCTCCGCTCTCGACGGTCACCGCGCAATGCAAGAACAGGCCAAAAACTGGCCAAAACGGCCCAAAAACGGGCCAAAACTGGCCATTTTTGGCTGCGCGAGCGAGCGGCGAGCGGCGGACAGCGAGCGAAGCGAGAGGCAGCACCGTCCCTGCTATATACGAAAGCCCCATCCAGCCCTGTGCCACCCGGGGGGTTCCAGGGTGCTGAGATGGCTGACGTTTTGCTCCGCTCACGACGGTCACCGCACCACGCAAGAACGGACCATAAACAGGCCAAAACAGCCCAAAAACGGGCCAAAACTGGTCATTTTTGGCTGCGCGAGCGAGCGGCGAGCGGCGAACAGCGAGCGAAGCGTGAGGCAGCACCGTCCCTGCTATACGAAAGCCCCATCCAGCCCTGTGCCACCCGGGGGGTTCCAGGGTGCTGAGATGGCTGACGTTTTGCTCCGCTCACGACGGTCACCGCGCCATGCAAGAACGGACCAAAAACAGGCCAAAACAGCCCAAAAACGGGCCAAAACTGGCCATTTTTGGCTGAGCGAGCGAGCGGTGAGCGGCGAACAGCGAGCGAAGCGAGAGGCAGCACCGTCCCTGCTATACGAAAGCCCCATCCAGCCCTGTGCCACCCGGGGGGTTCCAGGGTGCTGAGATGGCTGACGTTTTGCTCCGCTCACGACGGTCGCCGTGCCACGCAAGAACGGACCAAAAACAGGCCAAAACAGCCCAAAAACGGGCCAAAACTGGCCATTTTAGGTTGCGCGAGCGAGCGGCGAG
>NW_027020507.1:7500-12500 GCF_036884655.1 Musa acuminata AAA Group
GTTCGCCGCTCGCCGCTCGCTCGCGCAACCTAAAATGGCCAGTTTTGGCCCGTTTTTGGGCTGTTTTGGCCTGTTTTTGGTCCGTTCTTGCGTGGCACGGCGACCGTCGTGAGCGGAGCAAAACGTCAGCCATCTCAGCACCCTGGAACCCCCCGGGTGGCACAGGGCTGGATGGGGCTTTCGTATAGCAGGGACGGTGCTGCCTCTCGCTTCGCTCGCTGTTCGCCGCTCACCGCTCGCTCGCTCAGCCAAAAATGGCCAGTTTTGGCCCGTTTTTGGGCTGTTTTGGCCTGTTTTTGGTCCGTTCTTGCATGGCGCGGTGACCGTCGTGAGCGGAGCAAAACGTCAGCCATCTCAGCACCCTGGAACCCCCCGGGTGGCACAGGGCTGGATGGGGCTTTCGTATAGCAGGGACGGTGCTGCCTCACGCTTCGCTCGCTGTTCGCCGCTCGCCGCTCGCTCGCGCAGCCAAAAATGACCAGTTTTGGCCCGTTTTTGGGCTGTTTTGGCCTGTTTATGGTCCGTTCTTGCGTGGTGCGGTGACCGTCGTGAGCGGAGCAAAACGTCAGCCATCTCAGCACCCTGGAACCCCCCGGGTGGCACAGGGCTGGATGGGGCTTTCGTATATAGCAGGGACGGTGCTGCCTCTCGCTTCGCTCGCTGTCCGCCGCTCGCCGCTCGCTCGCGCAGCCAAAAATGGCCAGTTTTGGCCCGTTTTTGGGCCGTTTTAGCCAGTTTTTGGCCTGTTCTTGCATTGCGCGGTGACCGTCGAGAGCGGAGCAAAACGTCAGCCATCTCAGCACCCTGGAACCCCCCGGGTGGCACAGGGCTGGATGGGGCTTTCGTATAGCAGGGACGGTGCTGCCTCTCGCTTCGCTCGCTGTCCGCCGCTCGCCGCTCGCTCGTGCAGCCAAAAATGGCCAGTTTTGGCCCGTTTTTGGGCCGTTTTGGCCAGTTTTTGGCCTGTTCTTGCATTGCGCGGTGACCGTCGAGAGCGGAGCAAAACGTCAGCCATCTCAGCACCCTGGAACCCCCCGGGTGGCACAGGGCTGGATGGGGCTTTCGTATAGCAGGGACGGTGCTGCCTCTCGCTTCGCTCGCTGTCCGCCGCTCGCCGCTCGCTCGTGCAGCCAAAAATGGCCAGTTTTGGCCCGTTTTTGGGCCGTTTTGGCCAGTTTTTTGGCCTGTTCTTGCATTGCGCGGTGACCGTCGAGAGCGGAGCAAAACGTCAGCCATCTCAGCACCCTGGAACCCCCCCGGGTGGCACAGGGCTGGATGGGGCTTTCGTATAGCAGGGACGGTGCTGCCTCTCGCTTCGCTCGCTGTCCGCCGCTCGCCGCTCGCTCGTGCAGCCAAAAATGGCCAGTTTTGGCCCGTTTTTGGGCCGTTTTGGCCAGTTTTTTGGCCTGTTCTTGCATTGCGCGGTGACCGTCGAGAGCGGAGCAAAACGTCAGCCATCTCAGCACCCTGGAACCCCCCGGGTGGCACAGGCTGGATGGGGCTTTCGTATAGCAGGGACGGTGCTGCCTCTCGCTTCGCTCGCTGTCCGCCGCTCGCCGCTCGCTCGTGCAGCCAAAAATGGCCAGTTTTGGCCCGTTTTTGGCCGTTTTGGCCAGTTTTTGCCTGTTCTTAGCATTGCGCGGTGACCGTCGAGAGCGGAGCAAAACGTCAGCCATCTCAGCACCCTGGAACCCCCCGGGTGGCACAGGGCTGGATGGGGCTTTCGTATAGCAGGGACGGTGCTGCCTCTCGCTTCGCTCGCTGTCCGCCGCTCGCCGCTCGCTCGTGCAGCCAAAAATGGCCAGTTTTGGCCCGTTTTTGGGCCGTTTTGGCCAGTTTTTGGCCTGTTCTTGCATTGCGCGGTGACCGTCGAGAGCGGAGCAAAACGTCAGCCATCTCAGCACCCTGGAACCCCCCGGGTGGCACAGGGCTGGATGGGGCTTTCGTATAGCAGGGACGGTGCTGCCTCTCGCTTCGCTCGCTGTCCGCCGCTCGCCGCTCGCTCGTGCAGCCAAAAATGGCCAGTTTTGGCCCGTTTTTGGGCCGTTTTGGCCAGTTTTTGGCCTGTTCTTGCATTGCGCGGTGACCGTCGAGAGCGGAGCAAACGTCAGCCATCTCAGCACCCTGGAACCCCCCGGGTGGCACAGGGCTGGATGGGGCTTTCGTATAGCAGGGACGGTGCTGCCTCTCGCTCTCGCTCGCTGTCCGCCGCTCGCCGCTCGCTCGTGCAGCCAAAAATGGCCAGTTTTGGCCCGTTTTGGGCCGTTTTGGCCAGTTTTTGGCCTGTTCTTGCATTGCGCGGTGACCGTCGAGAGCGGAGCAAAACGTCAGCCATCTCAGCACCCTGGAACCCCCCGGGTGGCACAGGGCTGGATGGGGCTTTCGTATAGCAGGGACGGTGCTGCCTCTCGCTTCGCTCGCTGTCCGCCCGCTCGTCCGCTCGCTCGTGCAGCCAAAAATGGCCAGTTTTGGCCCGTTTTTGGGCCGTTTTGGCCAGTTTTTGGCCTGTTCTTGCATTGCGCGGTGACCGTCGAGAGCGGAGCAAAACGTCAGCCATCTCAGCACCCTGGAACCCCCCGGGTGGCACAGGGCTGGATGGGGCTTTCGTATAGCAGGGACGGTGCTGCCTCTCGCTTCGCTCGCTGTCCGCCGCTCGCCGCTCGCTCGCGCAGCCAAAAATGGCCAGTTTTGGCCCGTTTTTGGGCCGTTTTGGCCAGTTTTGGCCTGTTCTTGCATTGCGCGGTGACCGTCGAGAGCGGAGCAAAACGTCAGCCATCTCAGCACCCTGGAACCCCCCGGGTGGCACAGGGCTGGATGGGGCTTTCGTATAGCAGGGACGGTGCTGCCTCTCGCTTCGCTCGCTGTCCGCCGCTCGCCGCTCGCTCGTGCAGCCAAAAATGGCCAGTTTTGGCCCGTTTTTGGGCCGTTTTGGCCAGTTTTTGGCCTGTTCTTGCATTGCGCGGTGACCGTCGAGAGCGGAGCAAAACGTCAGCCATCTCAGCACCCTGGAACCCCCCCCGGGTGGCACAGGGCTGGATGGGGCTTTCGTATAAGCAGGGACGGTGCTGCCTCTCGCTTCGCTCGCTGTCCGCCGCTCGCCGCTCGCTCGTGCAGCCAAAAATGGCCAGTTTTGGCCCGTTTTTGGGCCGTTTTGGACAGTTTTTGGCCTGTTCTTGCATTGCGCGGTGACCGTCGAGAGCGGAGCAAAACGTCAGCCATCTCAGCACCCTGGAACCCCCCGGGTGGCACAGGGCTGGATGGGCTTTCGTATAGCAGGGACGGTGCTGCCTCTCGCTTCGCTCGCTGTCCGCCGCTCGCCGCTCGCTCGTGCAGCCAAAAATGGCCAGTTTTGGCCCGTTTTTGGGCCGTTTTGGCCAGTTTTTGGCCTGTTCTTGCATTGCGCGGTGACCGTCGAGAGCGGAGCAAAACGTCAGCCATCTCAGCACCCTGGAACCCCCCGGGTGGCACAGGGCTGGATGGGGCTTTCGTATAGCAGGGACGGTGCTGCCTCTCGCTTCGCTCGCTGTCCGCCGCTCGCCGCTCGCTCGCGCAGCCGAAAAATGGCCAGTTTTGGCCCGTTTTTGGGCCGTTTTGGCCAGTTTTTGGCCTGTTCTTGCATTGCGCGGTGACCGTCGAGAGCGGAGCAAAACGTCAGCCATCTCAGCACCCTGGAACCCCCCGGGTGGCACAGGGCTGGATGGGGCTTTCGTATAGCAGGGACGGTGCTGCCTCTCGCTTCGCTCGCTGTCCGCCGCTCGCCGCTCGCTCGTGCAGCCAAAAATGGCCAGTTTTGGCCCGTTTTTGGGCCGTTTTGGCCAGTTTTTGGCCTGTTCTTGCATTGCGCGGTGACCGTCGAGAGCGGAGCAAAACGTCAGCCATCTCAGCACCCTGGAACCCCCCGGGTGGCACAGGGCTGGATGGGGCTTTCGTATAGCAGGGACGGTGCTGCCTCTCGCTTCGCTCGCTGTCCGCCGCTCGCCGCTCGCTCGTGCAGCCAAAAATGGCCAGTTTTGGCCCGTTTTTGGGCCGTTTTGGCCAGTTTTTGGCCTGTTCTTGCATTGCGCGGTGACCGTCGAGAGCGGAGCAAAACGTCAGCCATCTCAGCACCCTGGAACCCCCCGGGTGGCACAGGGCTGGATGGGGCTTTCGTATAGCAGGGACGGTGCTGCCTCTCGCTTCGCTCGCTGTCCGCCGCTCGCCGCTCGCTCGTGCAGCCAAAAATGGCCAGTTTTGGCCCGTTTTTGGGCCGTTTTGGCCAGTTTTTGGCCTGTTCTTGCATTGCGCGGTGACCGTCGAGAGCGGAGCAAAACGTCAGCCATCTCAGCACCCTGGAACCCCCCGGGTGGCACAGGGCTGGATGGGGCTTTCGTATAGCAGGGACGGTGCTGCCTCTCGCTTCGCTCGCTGTCCGCCGCTCGCCGCTCGCTCGCGCAGCCAAAAATGGCCAGTTTTGGCCCGTTTTTGGGCCGTTTTGGCCAGTTTTTGGCCTGTTCTTGCATTGCGCGGTGACCGTCGAGAGCGGAGCAAAACGTCAGCCATCTCAGCACCCTGGAACCCCCCGGGTGGCACAGGGCTGGATGGGGCTTTCGTATAGCAGGGACGGTGCTGCCTCTCGCTTCGCTCGCTGTCCGCCGCTCGCCGCTCGCGCAGCCAAAAATGGCCAGTTTTGGCCCGTTTTTGGGCCGTTTTGGCCAGTTTTTGGCCTGTTCTTGCATTGCGCGGTGACCGTCGAGAGCGGAGCAAAACGTCAGCCATCTCAGCACCCTGGAACCCCCCGGGTGGCACAGGGCTGGATGGGGCTTTCGTATAGCAGGGACGGTGCTGCCTCTCGCTTCGCTCGCTGTTCGCCGCTCGCCGCTCGCTCGCGCAGCCAAAAATGGCCAGTTTTGGCCCGTTTTTGGGCTGTTTTGGCCAGTTTTTGGCCTGTTCTTGCGTGGTGCGGTGACCGTCGTGAGCGGAGCAAAACGTCAGCCATCTCAGCACCCTGGAACCCCCCGGGT